>NC_132797.1:35147500-35447500 GCF_048594095.1 Paramormyrops kingsleyae | reverse complement strand
TGCTGATATATTTCACTATAAATATAAATTTTTAGATAGCTACCCATTAAATCTAACTCGAATTCTTGTCTTTTGTTTGCCAATGCAGTGCAGCACCCAGAAGCGTCCGTCACTGAAAGGTACATTTCAGTAGTCAATCCTGTGATAAGGCCTTATGTTTGTATGTATGTATTCTTTTATTATAAAATTTTAAATAGCATGCACTTTAATATTGTTGGCCAAGCAAGCAGAATTAGACCCTAATCTTAAAGGTACAGCATATAATATAGTATGTGTAAGATTTAAATCTACATAGAAAAGAAAACTGAAGTAATATTTTTGCATTCAGCATGCTTGTCAGTCTATTATACCCATGTAAACAGGTTAGTTGTGTAATATGTAATGATAAAGGAACATAGGCAGTAACACTTTTCATTATTCTATTGAAACACCTAGCACTTTTGTAACGTAGGCTGTGCCTGTGCACTCCTTTCTGTGACTACAGGGAGACTGTGAGTGTGCACCCCAAGCTCCTCAGCATTCCAGAGCTCAGTCACCATGTTGCTGAGAGCTACATCACCTGTAGTCTCTACATCCAGGAAATGCTGCAGTACAAAAGGCTGAACCATGGCAAGGTGAGTGAGTGGTTGTCTACTCTAGAACAATTTACATCTGGTGTCACTGTATGTTATATGGTAAATTCCATGAGTATGGAGACGGGTTGGTTGAAACATTTTAGCTGGATTTGTGCTTTTGTAATTTTGTAATTATTAAGTAAATTATGTGATGTTCCTTCCAGTTCTGTATGCTGACGTGTGCAGGATGTATGTTACTGGCCATCGTGGGACATTACATACCAGGAATCATGATCTCATACATTATATGTATGTATTAAAAACCCTGACTTTCCTGTGTTGATGTGTGATTATTATGGATGCGTTTTATTGTATAATAATTGAAGTATATGTGCAGATCTATGCTGATCTGCAGCAGAGTACAGGGAAATAGACACTTATTAATGGGTAATGAATGCCATGCTATGAGACGTCTGAGCAAAGTACTTAACATGCTCAGTTGAATATTCATTTGTAATTTAAACAGCTGCTTCAGTTAGATCTCTGCCTCTAAAATGTGGTGTAATTATAAGCAGATAAAAATAAATAAATAAATAAATGTAATAAGGAATATAGTGATGGTGTTTTGCCATGTCCTCTTCCTTTGACCATTTTGTGCTTATTGCATGTAACTTGGCAGTAAGCAGCATGTGGTCTTTCCCTGAGCTTTGCCTAAAGCGCCTTGGCCTCTGCCTGCTTCGTTTCCCCCTTGTGCACAGTGATAAGCGTGTTACTCTGGCCCCTGGTGGTGTACCACGAGCTGATCCAGAAGATGTACACTGGCCTGGAGCCCATCCTGATGAAGCTGGACTACAGCATGAAGGGCGGCACGCAGCACCGGAAGCATGACAAAAAGAGTCAGTGTTCCTCCCTTTTCTTTCTTTAAAATGTTGCACAAATTTTCAAAATTTCCCATTGAAGTAATTATTGCTCACCTGGTCAAACTTAACATTTCTGAGAAAATTAATGTTATTCATGGCAATAAATGATAGGATTTGTTTGCTTATGTGTACATGATTTACTGCTGTTACTACTGTAAAGCAGCACTGCGGATTGTATGATGGTTTTGATTGCAAGCAGCTTCTTTACCGAAGCACAATTATGATCTAAACGCACTAGCCTCAATATGCTGCTTTCATCCAATGGAACGTATATTTCTCGAGAATGCAGGGTCTAACACTTCCTTAGCCTTTGGAGGGTAGCGGCCTTGCTCAGGGGCCCGTAAATACTGTAAAGTGATGGTTATATGATTACTCTAACAATTGTAGACTCACAGTCCTGACTGGCGGGGCCACACATTTTACTGATGGCTCCATTAGGAAGTACTGTATATCATAGTATATATCATATTTTTATTTTATTTATTTTAATTGTAATGTATTTTAGATGTGATTTTAAGTTTATTTTTGGCATTTATTCTTATTCTGATACACTTGTAGCACTTTGGTCACCACGTTGAAATATAATGAAATATAATGAAGGTTTCTGGTCAATAAAAAAAATAAAAAATCAAGCAGCAGCAGTCCAACCCTACTGTATGTTTGGCTAGAACATAAATGAGCATAAACTGTGTTTCCAAGGGCCGTCTCAGAGAATCGCCACCCTAAATATTAAGGACCTTTTAAAGCAGAAAGACCAAATGGCAGAAGTGAAAGTAGATTGTAACCTGAAGCTGGCCAGTTAGAGTCCTGGGAGGAATGGCTTTGTTAGCTCTTAGGTGGGACGTTGAGCAAAGCCCTTAACCTCCTGCTCCTTGGGCACCACTTCAGGCAGCTGTCCTTCACTTCCAAGCTTGCTCTCACCCACATATGTGTCATGGAGTGCAAGATGGGGTTGGTGAAAAGTGTCATTATATTTATAACCTGCTAGTTCCAGTTCAAGGGTAAGGTTAATTCTGGTGTTGTGTCCCTGACCAAGATAATTAACCAGTATTTTCCCACTGAAATACAGCTACACGCAGGTGTAAATTCTATGTCACTCTGGGCAGAAGGTGACTGTGCACCTAGGAGTTGAAATGCATGTTATATTCATTGTGTAATAACACGAGCTTGGCAACTCAGGGTGTATTTGGCAAAAAATTTTCAAGGTGATTTCCCAACTTTACCCTAATAGACGGGCAATAATCTTTACCATCGGATCTTTATAGAGACTAAAAAAGAGACAGAGGAGGGTGATGAGCCTCAGGCAGAGACTGAGAGTGAAAGTGAAGAGGAATTGCCCTGCTTTGCCCCCACGGTAAGCACTGTACCCATGATGCACTGCAATAGCCTTTCTGTTATCATCACTTGCTCTTTGGCTGTATTTACAAAAAATTGCTCAGGATTCTGGTGCTGTAGGGTTGTAGGAGCCCTGCATCTTCTGCAGCTTGCTGGGAGACTCCCATGTGTCAATTGTTTGCCCTCTTTCAGTTCACAACCCACAGTTACACTTATTGTTTCTCCCCTGCATGCACTTTACCTTTATATCTCCAAGAGAAAAACATTATTTGAAATGATATAATTCAATTATATAAATGTAAGCTGTTATCTGCATTGATGAAACTTGTCTCTGTCAATAAGCCAGCATTTTTGTAAGAATCATTTTGTCTATATGCTTGTTTAACATGAATTTAAAATTACTTTAAAATATACCTTTATTGAGTTGGTTTTATTTTTCACCCAATGTTAATTGAAGGGTTGTCCTTCAGAAATTACAAGTAACATTTACTTTTGTAGTGAATACATTTCATAATTAAATAGTATAGAAGCCTTAACCATATAGAATGTCATAAATATTTTTCATGCCTAGACTATGATTTCGACACCAATTATGTTCACACTGTATTCAGACAGACAAGTTGGGTGCATGCAAGGGCATAATTTTGGGTTGAGCATTGGGGGGGGGGGGGGGTTGAGTTCTCCACCCATTTAAGGGGGTCCAGGGAGTTGTATTGGCTGGTTTTGATTAATGGGGGGGTGGGGTTACAATCCCCCCATAATTTATGCCCATGGGTGCTGTTATGGGAATTAGAGTTACAGTTTCAATGGGTGGTACTTCTTGCTGCCAGGTGGATGTGAAGACCACGGCCTTAGCCATGGCCATCACGGACTCTGAGCTCTCCGACGAGGAGGCCTCAATCCTGGAGAGTGGAGGATTCTCTGTGTCCCGAGCTACTACTCCTCAGCTCACTGATGTCTCTGAAGGTATTTCAGTACAAGATAATGTTCTTCTCAATGTAAACCAGTTTTCGAATGTGAATATATTACCTTTTTTGTTTGGCTGTAGACAACAGGAAGTTATCAAGTTATCTAATCTTTTATACCTGCCTTCTGATTTCCTATGCACATGTAGACCTGGATCAGCAGAGTATAACCAGCGAACCAGAGGAGGCCTTCTCACAAGATCTTCCAGAGTTTCCTTCTGTTGATGAATTCTCCTCCATTGAGCATGGCCTGCCCCAAGTCTTCGCAACTCTGCCTGGTTGTGGTCTGGGGCTTACCATGGACACCCAGGAGGGGGAGCCGCAGAGTCCAGCCAGTCTCCTCTTCCAGCACTTGGCATCGCCTTTACACTTTGTGAACACACACTTTAACGGGCATGGAAGACTAGTAAAGGGAAGCCAGGGGGGTGCTGAGGGTATGAAGGAGACCCCTCGAGGTGCTAGCCTTTCTCTGGAGGCCCTCAGCGAGGAGATAGTGAGTACGGCGATTTCCACTGTGGTGCAGAACACTCTAACAGCCATGTTGCACTCTAGTGAGGCCAGGGAGGACCCCTCCATAGATGAGTTCTTGCCAGCTGAGACAACTGCATTGCAAAGCACTTTGTTCAGTGAGACCGAGCTGAACGATGGGAGTACAGCCACGCCAACAACAGACACTGCGGAAAGTCCCATCGAACCACACGCCCTCACTGAGGAAGAGGACTTTGAGCTGCTGGACCAAAGTGAACTGGAGCAGATGGATGAGGAATTGGGTTTGATCTCTGAGAACCAGGGCTCCGCCGTAGCTGGGTCCACAGCACCTGACCTGAGCCGCCATACCCAGCAGTCCTAGCTTTCTCGCTGCTTGTGCTAAAAGTATATTTTATTTATATTATGTATAGCTACACAATCTCCCAGCATACACATGTACCACAGTTACTAGATCTGTTGTAGATGACTGTGCTTTGGGATCAGCAAATACTGACAGAATACTAACAATCAATACTTTACACTGCAAACATGAAGGTCTGAAGGGAGACTTTGGGAAAGTTTTAATTCTTCTGGCCAGATGAATAAGCCACCACAGTTTGCAAGCTGTTTGAGTTTTTAGACATGATTCATTACAATCTAAATGAAGATTGTTCTTTTACCAAATCAGATGTTTTATTTTTTAATTATATGCTATATAATCTTTAATATTTGCTATCCCAGTTGTATAAAATACAGTGTATAACTAAATTGAAGAAATGAATAACTAAATATATTGTTGGGATCTTGTGCAATACTTTTAAAAACATTGCACTACTATTCAGCACTAGAAAACTTGTTTTAATTGTTTACAATAAAGAATACCTTGGATGATATTTTAAACTGTACAGTGAATTAAATGCAAATTAAGGTCAATTTGAGCAAACAATTCACATTTCATTGTGGAAGTATCTCAAGCCTCCTTAGATGATCGTGAAGATTATAGACCATGATCCAAAGTTCTGTGGTGTGGCTTCTAAAATGCAGTTACTGAAAGTCTCCCAACGAAGTCTTGCGTGCTGTTGATATTTATACTTGCAGTATTCTGTCATGCCCATTAATGGCTAGATAAAACCGAATGGTGTGATTTTTACAGAAATACGGCGAAGGTGACTGAAACGTTAATTCATCATTAGCAAACTGTTCATGTTAAAATCCGCATTGAGATCTGCAGCTTGGCTAAACTAACATTTTGCACTTGTCATTTTAACTCACAGTAAGACTATTTTGTAGAGTTTGTCATGTTTTCATATGTATTGCTTATGTATTTCTCATTAACAACGTGAAACGAAATTGCAAAACTTCTTGCTCAGTTTGTAAATTTCCATTTGTCTTGTTGTAACTCCCGGTTATGTTGATAAGTAATTACTGTCTGATTACTTTTCTGAAAGACATGTTCTCTCCAAATGACTTCTCATCAGCCCAATGGTGGCTCTGTAGTTCAGTTTAGCCTGACAGCCTTCACGTGTGGCTGTGATTCCTGTCCAGGCTCTACACACATGGTGTTTGCATGCGCTCCTCACGTTCTCCAGGGTTTTGTGGCGGTGCTTTGGTTTTGTCTCTCAGACAGGTGGATTGGCATCCCTGAAAATATCTTTCTGCATGCGTGTGTGTCCTGAGATGGACTGGTGTTCCACCTCAGCTGTTTACCATAGACCCTGTGCTTCCCGAAGTAGGCAACAGTCTCTGCATGACTTTGAAAATTGTTCACCCATTTTTTTTCCTTATATCTTCAGTCTAAATAGGTCCTTGGAAAAACCCCACACATAAATTTTATCATGATTCTAGACCCAAGAACCACCAAGAACCTACTTTTCAGTAAGCTTGAGTCACTCCACCTAAAATAAGCACTTAAAATAACATTCCTTCCATAAAAAATAGCCAGAACCCAATGTGTTTTTTCATGGTTTTTGACAAAATGTGGTCCATACAAAAAATGTCCTGCATTTTTGACTGTATGAGTTTTTAGATATTTTTCCCTTAACTGTAAAGTGAAAATTTGGATATTTTATGTAGATGTATTTTCTTGTTTATGTATTCAAGATGTACTTGTGCAGTTCTGCTTAAAGTTGCTTTCTGAGCTATAAAGGCATTTAAAATAGGATTTCTGATGCATGTGGAAAAACTGTCTGTGAAAGGTTTTTTTTTTTTTTACTACACTTTCAGCAAAAAACCTTGCAGAGCTTAATAATGAATTAGCTTTCAATATTGTAGGCTTGAATAACAGTGGAACATGACAGTGAAATGGAACATGACAGTGAAATGGAACATAACAGTGAAATGCTCAAAAATGTGCCTGGGATGTTCCTGAATGGCTGTTAGCAGGGTGGGATGTTACAAACGGTTGTTTTAACATTGTTGGGAATCCAATTAACAAAATATCTGCTGTTTTTCTTCTGTATAATAAGCATCTAGTCATCTGCTTCCTTCGTGGACATACATACATAACGGGTGTGTTGGGGATCGCAAGCAGCCGTCATGTTCCTGGCATCAGACTTCTGCTGAGTGAGCCTGAATACAGCGAACGCATGATACTGCTGGCTCCCCCTGCTGGTGAGAGGAGCAAACTAGCATGAGGAAGTGAAAATGAAGGAATGAACCATGTTGGCAGCTACCTTGCATACGCCTGCATTGAGCTGACAAGTGTAGGGGTTGTCAGCTTTAGAGCATAGAAACATATGTGATGGAGAGCTTCATTGTCAATGCAAAAAGTCCTGTGTTCTCTACAACAGCATTTCTGAACCCTGTCCTCAGGGACCCCCAGACAGACCATGATTTGATTCCCTCCCAACTCCCAGTACACAGCAAAAATGTGAACTGTCTGGCAGGGGGGGGGGAGTAAAAACGTGGACTGTCCGGGGGTCCCAGAGGACCGGGTTGATAGCATTGTAGGGCTCCACCAGTATCTGACACTTTGGGGAAATGCACCACGCTCATGGTGCTACGGTCAGGGTACCACTCGCATATTTAGCTGAGGAGTTGAGTATCCATCTGGATACCATGGACACCCAAAGGAAGGGGAACCTGGATGTCCTGCAGGCAGTCACTGCTGTCAGCCTCCTTTCTCGATGCACCCAAGACCTCCACCAGCTCTGCTCCCTCTATGCGGCGGCCCTTTGCTTAGTTGCCAGCACCACTGTCTCCTATGGACACAAACGAGCACAAATTATGTTTATTATTGCGCTTATGTAATTTCCGCAGTTGCAGCTTCAGACCCTGCCCTGGTGTCAGCTGAGTTTGCACATCTCCCTGTGTTTGCACGGGTTGCCTCTAGATACATAACACTGCAGGAATACCTTGGACTGCAGGAATACCTTGGCTAAAAGTGCAAAGAGGGACAACGTGAAAACTCGACATACAGAACTGGAGATGGGATTTTAACTTCCAGGCTTGCAGGTGTGAGGCGACAGTGGTGACCATGAAGTCACTTTGCTGCTTTGACCTGAATTTAAGTTTATTAAAATTCCAAAATCTGGGGCAAAAACCAAACTCTAAACGAAAGCGAATGAACAGTATATATTTATGCTTACAGTTACGGCTGCCATTATATTTGTATGCTTGGCCATATTATCTGAATTACATCATAAAGCAGAAGTTCTGATCTGAAATGTAATAGGATTGTATGATGCTCAGTTGTCATTAGTATGATATTTTGGATATTGGGGCTCTTTTTGGCATTTACTGTAGGCAGATGCATTAAAGGATGAAAAAGATTTCTAATGCCGTTAATCTCATTCTGGGAAATATTACACTGAATACTGACCACGGCAAAGTGCAGCATGGTCTGTCACTGGAAAACGGCGTGGGGACCTAATTCACCAAAGAAAAGGTGCTGTAAAGGTGGGAAATTAGGGCAATTCCAAGGGTCCCTGTGCAACAGGAGCCCTAAAAATTTGGAACATAACTGGCTTGAGCTGGGTTGGGGCCCCAATATGATATACTTTCTTGGGGCCCAAAATATCTAGCGGTGCCCATGGGCACAGTGAACGACCCCTAGTTTTTCGGCAATGCTGAGGATGTCTTTATAATTTCAATTTTAATACAGTAAAAGAGATTAATAAGAAATATTGGATTAAAACTTGCAATGTTCAAGATAATCGTAGGAAACTCTCCTTATTTCAGATGAAATGTAAACGCAAATGCATCCCAGTAACTTTACATCCCAAACTGAGAAATGTCAACTGTTTTACAGAAAAATAAACTTATTGTTGTCATTGTTAGTAGTAGTATTTACAATGCTTCTCATATTTTGAAATTTTATGCATTACCATTGGGATATTTTTGATCCCATGTTTTCGTTTTGATCCAGCAGACGAATCCTACTGTACTTACTCCACTGTTAGAGGCAATAAGAGTCGCTGCAGTTAAGTCCCTGATAAGCCTGTTTACCAGAGGTGTGTTTGTTCACTCTGTTAACCTCATACATCCTGCTTGCATGCAGAGCTTAGGTAAACATCACTTGGCATGCACCACAGAATGCTTGAATTTAAAGAGGGAAGTTGTTAATATTATTTTGTCAAACAAAACTGACAGAATTGTAATAATAAATGTCTCTTACTGACGGTGATGAATCTTTATGAAATTATAACAGAGGTAAATGAACTTTAAATGGCTATACAAATAAATTACACTTAATAATTTTAAACTAAGGTCATAATGGTCTTAGTTTATTGAAAAAAAATTTAGCTAATAAATTAAGTAATTATCCTTACTTTGCCACTGTTCCATGCTACCGTTAGTAAGTATAATAATGTGAAAGCAGTCATTTTTGTTATTAATATAACTAATACTATTAACTGTACCATTTGGTCCCTAATGAACAGCATTCCTATGAGTTTTGGAAAATTTACTATGTAAAAACAGGCAAACCATATAATGTTTCTTGAGCTTAGATAGAAAGTGAAAAAAATATTTAATTACTTCATATTTGCTAGGTTTGTTAGTGTTGTAATGCTTTGAAATACTTGTGTCTTCTCTGTTGGTTTGTAAAATCCCCAGCTTTCAATGAAAATGTGAGTTTCTTGCCAAGTTTCAGTGGCAAGATGCTACAGATAACTACATATTTTCCCTAAACAAGCAATAAAATTGACTAGTTATCAGATGAGGACAATGAAGATAAGTAACAGGCAATGGGGAACATATGCTGTACTGTTTTATACGTTTTATATTGTCCTCTGTGGAACTGCACAGTGGTGCCCTAAATGCAAACAGTAGATGGAGAGATAAAAACAACATGTTGTTCATGTATTTTAGTTTTTGTCTTGTTCCATCGCGTGCAGCACCGGATTTCTTATCCTATCCTTCTAAAATGCCTTGGTAATCCACACTGCTTTTTTGCTTCATCTTCAGGAAGAAATGACATGCATTTGTAATTAATATTGAAAAGACAAGATCAAAGTAAGTAATGTTCATGTTTTTTATTTTTAATGCTGCTTTTGTATTATCCGTTTAGGCGTTTAGGCAATAATTAATTAGTTTTACAGATAAATGAAGAACATTACTAGGCTAATTGAGTTTTTTATGTAATGAACTGCATTACCAATGGCCAAATCAAAGAAAAATACTTATTGTCACAATGTAACTTTTCATGAGGCTCAGTCAACAATCTGCAAAGTCAAAGTAATGTAATGTGTCAGGGTGCGGGTGCCTGGGCATCAGCCCGTCTTTAGCTATGTAATCTCACTTTGTGCCTGAGCTTAAACGTTCTGAGTACCCCTTGATTAACCTTTGAACACTTGCTCCTCAAAAAGTCTGTGCACACCTTTGCATTTGTATATGAACATTATTAAATGATCCTCACACATCAAAAGAATGATAAAACAAAACCTGGAGTTTGTTCAGTTCACAGCAGCATTCAGTAGTAATGTGTGGATTGATTCTAAAATATCAGTTCTTTTGATCTGAATGGTAAATTTTTTAGAATTGATTCTAATATTACAATATAAATATTTTAACTGGTAATGAAACGTTTGAAATGTTTGCGTTATTATTATACGACATAAACTACTACCAGAACCTAAAGGTCCATGTTAGGGTAGGAACTACTTTTCCTTCCTCCTGCTCTTTCTGCTCCAGACTGGGGACAGAATCAGTCAATCATACACAGTGGTGAGGGAAGAGAGCTGGTTTTGGTTGAACGTAGGGCGACTGAATCAGTGGAGAGAAAACGTAGTTTCGTGCATAGCTAACTGACTCCACAAGATAGTAAAGAAGCAAGATAAGATGTTTGTCAAAGTACTGTCCAAAAGCACAAATGCTACTCCAGTATTTTCAGGTATTTAGAGATCTTGAAGATAAAGTTTGCGGAGTGGCCGGGTGCCCTACAATATAATTCGTTGACGTTCTAGCATTGTATTAGTGAACCCAAAAACACTGCAATAAACCGTATTATCTCAATACCACCAAAGCCTATTAAAAGTGCATTTTGAACTTAGACAATTCATATTGGCTCCTAATCGCAGGCCTAGATAGCTAATTACTTTAGATGTGAAGTTAATTATCTGTAATGGATAATCTGATTCATAGTCCTTATAGTTATTTTTTGCCTCAATATTTATTTAAGCTACTGCAGAAGAACTGTATTACCTCAGCACACCAGCACCATCTGCAGAAAATTTCAATTGGGGTGGCCTTCAGGAGCTGGTTATATTTATGGGGGTGGCCATGCTGCATCATGTCTCTTCTATGTTTCCGCTTAGAAGATACAGTAATCCATATTTAGATTTTATTACTTTGATGTGGGGTGGCAACAGGGGTGGTCATGTATTTATTAGGATGGTCATTCTCATTCCTGAACACCCTGTAACTCCACCCCTAAGGCGCACTGCAGTGTATTACTTTACCATCTATTAGTGTGTGAAGTCAAACAACTCAGTTTTTTAGCTGCTAGCTATTAGTGTTCTACTTAATAATGTATGTAAGCCAATATACACTCACCTAAAGGATTATTAGGAACACCATACTAATACGGTGTTTGACCCCCTCTCGCCTTCAGAACTGCCTTAATTCTACGTGGCATTGATTCAACAAGGTGCTGAAAGCATTCTTTAGAAATGTTGGCCCATATTGATAGGATAGCATCTGAATGAATGCCATCAGTTGATGGAGATTTGTGGGATGCACATCCAGGGCATAAAGCTCCCGTTCCACCATATCCCAAAGATGCTCTATTGGGTTGAGATCTGGTGACTGTGGGGGCCATTGTAGTACAGTGAACTCATTGTTATGTTCAAGAAACCAATTTGAAATGATTCGAGCTTTGTGACATGGTGCATTATCCTGCTGGAAGTAGCCATCAGAGGATGGGCACATGGTGGTCATAAAGGGATGGACATGGTCAGAAACAATGCTCAGGTAGGCCGTGGCATTTAAACGATGCCCAATTGGCACTAAGGGGCCTAAAGTGTGCCAAGAAAACATCCCCCACACCATTACACCACCACCACCAGCCTGCACAGTGGTAACAAGGCATGATGGATCCATGTTCTCATTCTGTTTACGCCAAATTCTGACTCTACCATTTGAATGTCTCAACAGAAATCGAGACTCATCAGACCAGGCAACATTTTTCCAGTCTTCAACTGTCCAATTTTGGTGAGCTTGTGCAAATTGTAGCCTATTTTTCCTATTTGTAGTGGAGATGAGTGGTACCTGGTGGGGTCTTCTGCTGTTGTAGCCCATCCGCCACAAGGTTGTGCGTGTTGTGGCTTCACAAATGCTTTGCTGCATACCTCGGTTGTAACGAGTGGTTATTTCAGTCAAAGTTGCTCTTCTATCAGCTTGAATCAGTCGGCCCATTCTCCTCTGACCTCTAGCATCAACAAGGCATTTTCGCCCACAGGACTGCCGCATACTGGATGTTTTTCCCTTTGCATACCATTCTTTGTAAACCCTAGAAATGGTTGTGCGTGAAAATCCCAGTAACTGAGCAGATTGTGAAATACTCAGACCGGCCCGTCTGGCACCAACAACCATGCCACGCTCAAAATTGCTTAAATCACCTTTCTTTCCCATTCTGACATTCAGTTTGGAGTTCAGGAGATTGTCTAGACCAGGACCACACCCCTAAATGCATTGAAGCAACTGCCATGTGATTGGTTGATTAGATAATTGCATTAATGAGAAGTTGAACAGGTGTTCCTAATAATCCTTTAGGCAAGTGTATGGGCTGTATGCTATAGTGTTGGGCTACAGGCTACTATATAAAATACACTAATGTACCAATTTTCATGTCCTATACTGTATATCACAAGTACTGCGATAGTCAGTTGGGTTGAGACCATCAATAAGTTATGCTAAAACTTTTTTTTAACTCTGTATTATGAAACAAAACTTTTCAATTTCAATGATTGTCTAGTATGTGTTTAAAAATCAGTCTAAAGTTTACCTCTGCTGCTTTTGCATAAATTCTGTGTGCGCTTTACACGCCATTCATAAAAATCTTAATTTTTGCTGTTGGACTCACTCATAGACAGTGTGGTGTTTTTCTAAGAAATTTAACAAAAATGAGTGAAGTGGAGAAAAGCAAAGAATAACTGGTCACTGAAATACATTTGCCATCTTCTTTATGGAAATATATCGGATACCATCAAGGGTGTAGGTTTGGTTACAACATTGGTAGGCACCAAATGAGCCCCAAACCGCCCCGCCCCCCTAAACGTACACAGAACTCCCACAGTATTGGTAAGGACATGGCCTCACTGTTCATACCCAAATCCATGCCTTTGGATTCCACAGAAACTATAGTAAACACAAGTGCTTTGTGTCTGTTGGCACAACTCACAGCAACACCACCAGCTTAGTTAATGGAATCTATTGGTAGATAAGTTCTGTTTGGATATAGTTTATTTTAGGTAAAATTTTCAAATCCTTTTTTGTTTTATAAATATCACAATATTTCTCGCAAAAATTTTTTATATTGTGTTGTGAATTTCAGCACTCTTTCCCATTTAATGCACACAAAAGATTCAGATTTCAGGATTGTATTGGCAATGATCCTCCAGCTAGGATGTTGGACATCTCTGGGTCTGTTGTTCTGTAGACTGATCCTCCAATTAGCTGTGAACCACCCAGTTTCACTGAAATTGCACAGGTGGTGAACCAGCTGAGGGTAGGGAAGGCTGCAGGGATCTGTGGTATCCGGGGTGAACTTGTCCAGGCTGGTGGTAAGTCTGTCCTCCTGGCATTGCAGGCAAACTTCCTTCCATTTGGGAGAGGAGTGTTATCCCAGCTGATCGGAAAATAGGACTGGTTGTCCCTATTTTGAAAGGGAAGGGTGATCAGCTTGATTGGGGCAACTATAGAGAGCAGAGAGGGATTATCATTGGGGGAGGGCGGTGGCATTAGGTGTGTGTGGTGCTTCTGATATCTTTGCAAGAGGATGAAGGTCCAAGTCTTTAAAGTCCTGCTGCTCCCTGTTTTGCTTTATGGCTACGAGATATGGACACTATCCAGTGAGCTGAGACAAAGACTGGACTCCTTCGGTACTGTGTCTCTTTGGAGAATCCTTGGGTACCGCTGGCGTGACTTTGTATCGAATGAGTGGTTGCTCTGGGAGTCCCGAAAGAGGCACATTACCTGCATGGTGGGGGAGCGTCAGTTACGGCACTACGGCCACGTGGGGCGATTCCCTGAGGGTGATCCGGCTGGCAGGATCCTCAGTGCTGAGGACCCGAGCGGCTGGACCAGGCCAAGGGGACGCCCAAGTAACACCTACCTGTGGCAGATAGACGGCCATTTCCGGAGGGTGGGACTGGACCACATGTTGGCCTGGGGGGTTGCCAACTGGGATCCCGAGGTGTTTTGTCGTATGGTGACTGCGGTAAAGCGCCGTACCAGTACATTTCCCCAACCTAAATTGGCCTAAACTGGTGTAGGTAGCCTAGATCAAGCAAAGAATGTCCTCTCAGGAGAAAAGGGTTCATCATGTTGAGTTCTGCAGTCATGTTGTCAGCTTGGTGGAGCTGCCACAGGTCATGTGCAAGCCTTGGAAACTGCAAGCAAACATGTGGTAAGAAAGCAAGCATGTGGGTGCCCCTCCCAGGTGGGGGGGCGGTGGCCTGCTTTTAACAGGCATCCCGTGGATACTGTAGGACATTGCGGTGGCCACACAGCGAGATGTGCTCCGCTTCCACACCCCTGTGACAGCTGCCTGGCACTGAGCAGCTGAGTGGGCAGGTGCACTTCAACGCTTGGGGTTCATTTTTTCATCAAGCCCGTGTTTGGGATTATTGACCCATTATTGATACTGGAGAAATGGAGCCATTCAATGAAAGTCCAGAATTACAGCGGTAAGAGTGGACAATTAAAATGCTTATTATTTTCTCTTTTTTACAGCATCAAATTTATTTATCCTTATTTATAGTGTGTATATTGCTTTTATTACTTTTTCACGCTGCGACCGATGAGGAACAAAATTTCATCTCAGTGCATCACAGAGCTGAGACGTCAATAGAGACTTTGGCATGCTAATGAGCGTAGCGTGAAACGTTTTTTTGAGAAAATGATGTGGGTGAAAATATCTAAATGATATATAGCTTATATTTAAATGTAGGCTGTTATATGTCTTTCAGGAAGGGGATGTTTGGCTTGAAGTTAAAGAAAAAGAAGAAAGGCGACAAGGCTCTGGTCTTTGCAAATAAAGGTGCACTGGGTAAGGCTTCGACAGCACATAGAATCCTGAGTACACTCCAGAGTGTTATAACATTGAGTTATTCTAATGTCATCAATGAGAATGAAAGCCACTGACAGCAGTGATCTAACCAGCTTCAGTCAGAATCGCTCCGAATGTGTACAGAGCTCAGGAGGTGCCAGTCATGCTCCGCCCCTCTGCCTCCACCGCTCACGCATAGCTCATCCCTGCTCGGCATCAGCACGCCATCGCTAACCTGCTAAGCTGCCTCTTTGCCTCAGATGGCAGCGAGACGGAGAGCCCAGCGGCCGCTGCGGCAGTGGAGGCCATCGACTCCGACGATGGCAGCCATGCCGCCTTGGCGCCTGTCATAGCCGAGCCCCTCTCTAAGAGGTACCACACCATCTGACTCTTCTGTAACCTTATGTTAGGTGTATGATCAAAAGTTATCATTATTTCTAACAATTTACTCATTCATATAAGCATTCAGCAATATGGAAAATAAGTCTTTTGGGGAACTCGTTACTAGAGGGGACATGAGTAACTTAGTAACTCAGTTACTACTTAAGTACAAATTATGAACAAATATAGATCCTACATGAAATACCTGAACCATAATGATTGATTAACAATGAACCAACATGGGATCAGTACATAACTCTGGTTAATTAATAAATTAAGTAAGAGTATACTACTACATTATTTGTGCCCCCTCAAGTAAAGTGTCACCTTCAGAGATGAAGATTTCTGGTCCAGAGAGTACAAATCCAGACCAAGATTCTGTTCCAAGCAACCAGTTGAGTACTCTGTGACTGTGACTCTTTATACTCAACTCAACTTTATACTCACTGGACCTGAAATCCCCACCTCTGGTTACCTTTATACTCTTTGCAAATAGAACAGCTTGACTTCTATTTGCAAATAATTGTAATCTCAGATGCTGATTGAAACATGTTCAGGATCATGATTTAATTTTCAATCATGATCCTGAACATGTTTCAATCAGCATCTGAGATTCTGATCTTGAACTTCTAAACTGAATCACTGAACCTGTATGTGCCTTTCACACAGATCCAAGCTAGTGGCCAAGATTCAAGATAGTGAGAGTAAGATGCAAGCCTTCCAGGTATATGGTTCATGTAGAGGCAAACCCTGTGGGACTGTCTGGCAGCTTCAGTGTATGTAAACTAAACTTCGCTTTCTTGACTTCTTAAAGATCTCCATCAACATAACTGAGGCCAAACAGCTTGTGGGGGAAAACATTGATCCCAGTGTGGTGATTGAGATAGGAGATGAGAAGAAACAGACTACAGTGAAAGAGGGGACCAATGCTCCCTTCTACAATGAGGTAGCAGACCTTGGAAGTGAACAGCCTGGAAGAAATGCAGTGTCAAATGCAGTGTCAAATGCAGTGTCTAATGCAGTGTCAACATTTATACCACGATGTAATCATGTCACTGTCTTTTGTTGTCTTCCCTGAACAGTACTTTGTGTTTGATTTCTTCGGCCCACAAGAAACATTTTTTGACAAAGTCATCAAGCTCTCAGTGAGTGCATGGTCATGGTCCCTTTTCTAATGAAATATAGTGTCCTCTATGTGTACACGCAGGCCAAATGTCTGGGGGGAACATGGGGGGGGGTGGAGGGTGGGGCTGCACAGACATTGATCCTCATGTGGGGGCTGTTTACACGCACATGCACACACACATATATGTACGTACCATCTTTGCATGCCTCATCTGACATTTGTTTTTCCTGTTATTGTAGTTTGATGCCGCATCAGCCTGTGTTTGCTCTCGTAAATGTTATTGTTTTTCAGCTCAAGAGTGGGCTGGCTTCTTGAATCACCCACGGAATTACAAAGCTTCATAATGTATCCTTGCTCTAATGAAGCTTTTCCCTTCTACCTCCTTGCTAGTTGATGCATTCCAAGATCATGCGCGGTTTCTGTGTCGGCTCCTTCAAGCTGGATGTGGGGACAGTGTACCGACAGCCAGGTCAGAGGTTTATGCCCTGTCCCGCCCCCTGTCATTAAATTTGTGGAAACAGTCTTAATTACTAATTGATTACTGAATAAACTTTTTCCTCAGGTCATCAGTTCACTAATAAGTGGGCTGTCCTCACTGACGCCATGGATATTCGGACAGGGGTAAAAGGCTACCTGAAGTGTGACATCAGTGTGACGGGAAAGGGGGAGGTGACACACCCTCCTCAGAAAAACACAGAGGCAGAGGAGCACATCAATAAGTAAGAGCACTGGGATTGCAGTCTTAGGCTGTATCACAAACTACAAATCATGCTACATACTATAATATTTCATAAGACCCTGTACCAAATAAGCAGTTTCAGGGTGGCTGGATGTCTGCAAACCAAAAATAGCAGATAATTGTCCTGTTTAAATTTTAGTTCTGAGATGGAGCAGCAGTTAGCGTTGTTGCCTTACACTGTTGGGACTGGAGTTCAAGGCTCTGCCCAGGCTTCACGTATGTGGAGTTTGCATGTTCTCTCCGTGTCATCGTGGAGTTTTCTACCGGTTCTCCGGTTTTCCCTCCCAGCCCAAAAACATGCTAAGGTGCTGTGCTCCAGTCCCCTGCGATGCTGCATAAGACAAATCTCACCATTTTTACACAAAATACTCAGTTGCTTTTTTTGTACCTTTCTTCTGGCAGAAATCTGCTGCTACCAGCTGGATTTCCATCGGAGCGTCCCTGGTCTCGCTTCTATGTCAAGGTGTACCGAGCTGAAGGGCTTCCCCGAATGAACTCTAGCATCATGGCCAATGTCACCAAGGCATTCGTTGGGGACGCCAAGGACCTTATCGACCCATACGTTGTCGTGTCCTTCTTTGGCCAGATGGTAAAACCATAATTGCTTTGTTTGCAACTGAATATATAGTGGTATAAATCCAAAACTAGCATCTTGTTACCTACTAAATAATTATGTAATTGCACAATTTAGTGTAATAGTACTTAAACTGTCACTTTCTATTGGAAGCCTGATTTTTTTCATATATTAGGCAGGAGTCTGAGGGAAATCAGTGTAGCTTGGTTGTTATCCAGGTTCATGTGGTTCTGTTCCCTTACGCATCCCATCATTACTGTGAGACAGGGCCGCACATCCACCCAAAAGGGCTCCGCAGATCCGGTGTGGAACGAGCAGATTGTCTTTAAAGAGATGTTCCCACCCCTGTGTCAACGTGTGAAGATCCAGGTGTGGGATGAAGGCAGTATGAACGACGTGGCTATTGGAACACATTTCATTGACCTGCGCCGGATTGCCAATGAACAGGATGGCGACCGAGGTAGCTGCCTTTAACGTGTTATTGGTGCACAACCCCCAATTAGGCATGCAGCTACAATTATGGCTGCTCGATTATGGCAAAAATCATCATCTGATTATTTTGGTCAATATTGAAATCACAGTTATTTACTCATTGACTTTGGAAATATCATGTCTTTATTGAATTTTTTTAAATCTTGTCATTTCAACACTGGGTTTCCTTGAACTCGAAATTAAACTGAGAAACAAATAAAAAGAGGCTGGAATGGGGTGTGCTGGATTTTTTTAATATACTGATTCAGGGCAAGACAAATCGGGAGCGTCATTGCGAAATTAAAAGCAGAACAAAAATTGCTTTATCTTGATTATTTTGTTTTAATAATCATTGGAAACCAAAATCGTGATTGAAATTGAAATTTGATTAATTGCCCTGCACTACCTACAGTGTTTTTCTTTCAGGTTTCCTGCCCACATTTGGTCCAGCTTGGATCAACCTTTATGGCTCCCCTAGAAACTCCACGTTAGTGGACAACTTAGAGCTGAACGAGGGAATGGGTGAGGGCGTGTCCTTCCGTGGACGGATTCTTCTAGAGCTGGCGGTGGAGATTCTCTCGGGAGCGGGGGCAGCTGAATCTAAGATGGCAAAGGATACAAAAGGAGGGAAGGACCCTAAAGGCCCAGCAGCTACAGGAGGGGGACCTGCAGGGGGAGCGGATGAGGAGAAGGGCAGTGCCCTAGGTGCAGAAGTGACGCCGGTGGAGGCCCCATCAGAGGTGAGGGTGTGGAGCAATGGCTACAGGAGATGCACCTCTTCCCTTCCCTGCTTTCTCTCACTCTCACAACATTCTGCTGTTTTATTCACTTCGTAGATAAGCAGTGAAGACAAGGAGAACTTCATACTGTTTGGTGCTGTGTTCGAGGCATCCATGATCGACAGGAAGATTGGAGAAAAACCTATAAACTTTGAGTTCACCATTGGTATTTATGTTTAGACTGATTCCTAACTACTTCTTCCTTTCAGTATTTACACGCGATCGATTATGCGAAGCGTGATGTGACAGAAAGATATGTTTTGTCTCTTGGTCTCCAGGCAACTATGGAAACTTGATTGATGGCACCAATATTGTCAGCAGCAGTAAAAAGAGAGCAACAGAGCATGCGGAATTCGAGGGCACCCCCCTGCTGGACCCCCTGGGGTCAGAACTTTGCAAGTCCACAACCCCCCCTGACAAGCCCTCACCAATGGTTGGAAACAGGTTTGTTACTGAGGATGCGTGTAATTAAACATCCTCTCACATTTATAGTAACTGCTAATGAATAATTGTTCTGTGTTATTGTACCGAACTATACAGTTCTTATAAATTGACAATGCCCCTTCCATCGTATGTAAGAAGGAATCTGGTGGCTTGTTGCTGTAGGTAAGATACCTGAACAGTGTCAGCTAGCATCCAGAGAAAAGCGTGTGAGTCTGTACTGTCGGCTATTTGTGGAACTTGAGAAAATGTGCTATATAAGTATTAATCTGCCCCAATTTCCCCATACTATTTAAGTAGCAGTGCACTGCATTGTATAAATAGGAATAAAGAACAGCCCCCCCATTTCCTTAGATCTATCCAAAACTGCATATCCAGAATATGCAGGGTTGTGGTGAGCCACCCCCACACACAATTTTTTTGCAGTATTTTATTATTAGGGTCATTAGACTGTATTAGGATGAGAACATATTGCAGTGCTAAAGCAGCTATAGCCATTGACTCTATGATCAATTTCCACAGGAATTACCTGCACTTAGCCCTTCTGAACCAGAAGCCATGTGTCCATGTAACAAGCCGCTGGGAGGACCAGACCTTTCGCCTGAATTACTCCAACATGCTGGAGAACGTCGCCCTTGCATTTGTATGTTGCTGTGATGACATTTAGCTTGAGTGTTTTCCCAAAGCTAACTGGCTGCAGGATCATTATTGTTATGCATCTGTCCAATGCTCTTTTCCTGAAATAGGAGGGAGGGGTGAGCAAGGTAGCCGAGCTGAGCCTGACTTCGGATGCTGAGGCCCTGTCTCTAGCCCACCATGTTTTTCAGGAGTTTGGTAGCAATTGCAGGTATTTGATGACTTTAATTTTCAAAGGTGAATGACAATAAATGTCTATGTGGGCCTCAAATATCAGACGGAAATAATATACATGTACGTGAATGATATTGTCTGGCTTTGAAAATTGCATTTAAAAATAGCATAGTCTAAAATTATACCAGTGACAAAATGGAAATACCATTATTCACCTGTTGGTGAAATGTGTATCATCTGACTTTAATATTCGCTTGTAGAAAATTTGTTGCTTTTGCGGAGCAGAAGGTGAAGGGGAACCACTTGACCATGCTGGATAAGAAAAGACTCACCCTATGCAGACAGGAGCTGGTAGGATATAAAATATAAGTGATTCAGTGGGTCTGCGGGTGTTGGAGGTCTGTGCAGGTGTTGGAGGTCTGTGCGGGTGTTGGAGGTCTGTGCTCTGGGCAGTGTGTGGTTTTTCGGGTTGTGCCTGTAATCGGAAAGTGGCCGGTTCAAATCCTGTGGCCAGCAGAGTGATGTCACCGTCAGGCCCTCAAGCAAGGCTCTTAACCTCAGTTGCTCTATGGACTGACTAACCCTGCTTTCTCAATTGCACATTGCTCTGGATAAACGAGTCTGCTAACTACATAAATTGAACGTAACAAATCACTGTTTCCACGTTGGTAATCCAGGGCCTGTCGCCATCATGCTCATTGACAGCTCTGTTCCTTTTTTAGGAAAGCATGATGGGTGAGGCAAAGTCCACTATAGAATCAAAGAGGAAGAGTCCGAGTATGAAGGAGATTCTTGAGGATGCTCTGAGGATCATTCAGAGACTGAGGTTCCTGGTAGTCGAGGTGAGTCTGTGGTTCGTGTGTGTGCACATGCATGCATGTGTAAGACAGTGAGGGTGGTCAATCCCCTGCCTGGTTACCTGCCTCGCTTTACAAACATGCATGCAGCTCACCAGATGCATGATGAAGTCTTCACAATCCTCCCACCACTCTCTGCATTCAGCCGCAGCACACCCTCCCAGATGTCTTTGTGTGGTTGCTCAGCAACAACAAGCGCATTGCATATGCCCGCATGCCTGCCCGGGAAGTGCTGTACTCCTCCTGCCCTGAGGAACGGGGCCAAGACTGTGGCAAGATCAAGACCGTATTCCTCAAGGTACCAACTGGCCCAAAACAGTCTAAGCCAGGGCTGGGGAACCTGATCCATGGAGGGCCTGTGTGGGTGCGGGTTTTTTGGATGGCCTCTCAATAAGCCAATAAAAGAGAGTCCCCAGGGCTGGATTTGAGAACCGCTGTTTTATTATTAGCTGATTGAGAGGTCATCCCAAAAACCCGCACCGGCTCTCCATGGAACGGGTTCCCCACCCCTGGTCGAGGCAGCGCAGATGGTGGGCCTGCAGACATCTTTTCCATGCAGTACTCTAACTCACTAATACAGTCACTTTCATTTGTAAAATCAAATTTGTGCATTGCCCGGGCTCATTTACGTTAGCCAAATGGTTTGAGGGATTTGCATATTCGAGTTTTGATACATGCTAACAGTGCGACCTCAGCCACCAGGCAAGCGTACGATTGGCTGGACGGTGCAAGCTAAGCTTGATGTCTACTTATGGCTGGGAAGATGCAGTGAATCCTCTGACATGCTGGAGAACCTGCCAAAAGGCTTTGAACCCCAGTGGGGCACAGCAGATAACACCACCCCACCTGATAACCTGATCTGTCAAGGTCTGGCTCCTTGTATTTCAGTTCAGTTTAAAGTAGTTTTTGGAATTCTATCTGAAGTCTATTTATTTAAGTGAAGACCTGACGTGCATCATCTCCTGGGTTCTCCAGAGCAGCACCAGTTCCAGTTGCGGGCTCATATGTACCAGGCCCGTGGGCTGATTGCAGCTGACAGCACTGGCCTCTCTGACCCTTTCGCTAGAGTTTCCTTCCTATCGCACAGCCAAACCACTGAAGTAAGTATTATCTCTTGGGATGTAGCATACAGAGGAAACAGAAGAATGATAAGGAGAGAATCTCCTGTTCTGTTATACACATGACCGATTGAATCAGTGAATCAATGGTTGTCATTTCAGATCATTAATCAGACACTGACCCCAACTTGGAACCAGATGCTTCTTTTTAACAAGCTGACACTCTGTGGAGAGCTAACAGAGATCGTAAAAGAGCCCCCGCGGATTGTCATCGAAGTGTATGACGATGATGCACTGGTAAGCCAGCCACTCTCCATACCATTTTCTGGTACCATTGACCTTTGACCATTTTATTAACAATTGTAGAAGCTAGTGGACTGTATTACTGAAATATTCCCGAATAACTCCAAACATACCCGATATGCAGGAACGTAATAATATTGCTATAAGCATGCAGTGTTGGGGAAGTTACTCACAAAAGTAATCCATTATAGACAGATGTGGAAAGTTCAGGTGAAGAAAGTAAAAAGTAAAAAGGTTTTGTTTCAACTAATCAGTTGAGTATAAAGAGTCACAGTCTCAGATAACCAATCTGATCGTAGAGGAGGTGGGTTCAAGCAGCTAGAGGAGGCAGGACCAACCAATCAGATGTCTTGTTGTTGCTTGGGCCCACCTTCTCTACAATCTGATTGGTTATCTTCCTGAATCTCTGAATCAATTTTTTGTTCTGCCATCAGAACATTTTTTGTAAGCAAAACTCCCACGAGCAGCACTCAACTGGTCAGTTGAAACAAAATCTTGGTCTAGATTTGTACTTTCTGGACCTGAACTTTCCACCTCTGTCTATAATGGATTACTTTTGCGAGTAACTTCCTCAACACTGTCAGCATGCAGCTTTATTACATTTGAATCATGTTGCCAACATGACTGAAGCCAGCTGCTTTGTTTTATAGGGGTGTCCTGGGGCTGATGAACAGTGTTTCATTCAAAGCAATGAAATGTTTCATTGAAAGATATAATGCACTTCCTGCTGTTGTGTGCAGCTTGTATGTGCTGATGCAGCAACTGCTGCATGAGCACATGTGTCTTGCTCCTTGTAGAGTAAGGCAGAGTACCTGGGCTCCACAGTGACCGTGCCAGTGGTCCAGCTCTCAGAGGAGCCTTACTCTCCAGCCCAGCTCCAGTACAACCCACTCTTCTGTGGCAGTCTGTCGGGGGGAGACCTGTTAGGTGCCTTTGAGCTCATCCAGGTATGGCGAGTCTCTCAAAGGCATCCTGTCCCTGCAGAAGGGACGGTTTGTAGCTGTTTAGTGGCCTTTACTACAGACCTCATGCTCTCTTATAGATACCAGCATCAGGTGAGATATCCCTGCCAGTTGTGGATGAGCCAGATGGACACATCTATCCTGTCCCTGCCAGCATTCGTCCTGTACTCAGCTGGTATAGACTGGAGGTGAGCTTGTAGAGTCACACTTCCTGCAGTGAAGGCAGTGTGTATGGAAAGGTGAAGCTCTGTGAAATAAAAAAATTAAATTGTCCATTTTACTCTTGACTATGCACATTTTACCAATGCAAATGTGCCTCCGCTGTGTTCTTTACATGTGCTGTTTCCACATATGTGTTATTCTAATAAACGTGTCTCTGCCGACTGGAGCATTCTCTTCACTTGACCTGTCTTGGTATTATAATAATGAAATAATAATAATAATAACCTTTATTTATATGGAACTTTTCATACAAGGAATGCAGCTCAAAGTGCTTCACTTATTTGATTAAAATAAAACCAAAAGACAGAGAAGCAAATAACATACAGGTCAAAATAATAGAAGGATGGAATAAATCAAAGTAAAATAAAAAGGCGAAATAAAGCTAAATAAGCAAACAAATAAAAATAAATAAAATACATGAAATATAACAAATGCAAATAAAATATAAACAAATATAAATTAAATACAGTAAAATATAAAAGTATAAGCTCTATCAGTATTGTTTGTGTGAAAATGCATAAGAGCATATTGTTTGTGTGTAAGTGCATTTTCGTCGTGTAGATGTTCTCCAGAGGCCTCTCTCCCAGCTACTGTTTGTTTATTGTTCAGGTGCTGTTCTGGGGCCTTCGGGAGCTGAAAAAGGTACAGCTTCTCCCTGTGGACCGGCCACAGGTGTTCATAGAATGCGCTGGGAAGGGCATACGCTCCTCTGTCATACAGAGCTACAAAAGTAACCCCAACTTCACCGTAATGGTGGATTCCTTCATACTGGTAACAGTCCCATTTCCTTTGAAACCATACTGTGCTATGATATCATGATTCTAATTCTGAAAATGTTGAGGACCTGTTCACTTCAGCAAAGACTATGAGAAACAGCGTTAATATAGAGCAGGTTTAAACCCCTGGTATCACAGGAACTGCCAGAAAACGAGAACTTGCACCCACCCCTCACTATCAGCGTGGTGGACTGGCGTGCCTTTGGACGGAGCACGCTCGTAGGCAGCCATGTAATCAACAGCTTGAAAGGGTTCAAGTACATCCCCCCGGTACTGCCCCCAGCACCACGGCCCCAGGACATTCGCGATGCAGAGGGTAAAAGTCCCATCTGAACAGAACATGGAGGGAACCTCGGATGCTCACGTCTCTTTTGTTCAGGAAATATATAATGCCAGATCTGTCAATTTCCCAGGCGTGTCTCATCCTGCACCAGAAAGCAGCTCTGCAGATCTAGTATCTTCTGTGGATATCTACGTCAACATCGAGCAGCAGGAAGTCACTCCCATGCCTACTGCAACGACAGAGACTGAACCCCCAAAGAGAAAGGTATCCCAGTGGAGAGAGCAAAGCACACACCATCTGCAAAGCTGACTTATCCCCAAAATCCCAGCAAGGGTCTTTTGTGAATTTACACAAGTCCCCATCATCTGAGTATATCTTCTCGCTCCAACTTTGACAGGAGATGAGGAAGAGCACACGGGGGTCCACCAAGAGGCGGAAGCGCACGATTGCTGACGAGTCTGCTGAGAATGTCATTGACTGGTGGTCTAAGTATTATGCCTCAGTGGACAAGTTTCAGCAGGTGAGAAGTTCCCACATGCCACCTAGACGTATTTCCTGACTTCGGTTATACATGCTTTACATTGTAACATTGTATCATTGTATTACAGGCCAGGCAAAGAGAAGCTCATGCATTCCCACACATATATGATAATGGTATGTAAAAGCAGCATTATCACATTCTTTTATCAACAACTGATATTGGAACACTTGTTTTTTTTTTGTGTTTTGTCTGTGTACTGGGTCATTACTACACACAGACCCCTGTGTTTTGCAGTATCCCCCCTCCAGCACTTGCTCTCGGATGGAGTAGACTCCCTGGGTAAGCCCTGGGCTTCATTCAGTGCACGGCCTCCAACTGCGCTTGAATGTCTGTATATGGCTAGTTATACCGATAAAGAGGACAAGCTGCTACTGGTCATTTCTACATGGCTGTGGTGACTTTTGGCATATTGGTTGTGGAGCAGCTGCAACAAAGTAGCCGGAAAGATTTTCAGCTTCTTCTCGATGGGCATCCAGGTGCTCTGCAGGCCTCTGTAGGTTCATACAGCCTTTTTGGGATGGGTCCTTTCCTATCCAGTGGAGCTCGGGATACTATTTCCATGGGATTGCAAAGGAATGGATTCTTTGCACATGGGAAGATGCACAAAGGGGAATAAAACAGTGTACAGTATGGTTGATATAGGTTAGATGGGTTAGATTGCATTGGTAGGGAAGGGTTAGATGTTGGTATGGGTTAGATTGCATGGGTATGGCTCAGTATGGGTTAGATTGCATGGGTATGGGTTGGTATAGGTTAGATGTTGGTATGGGTTAGATTGCATGGGTATGGCTCAGTATGGGTTAGATTGCATGGGTATGGGTTGGTATAGGTTAGATGTTGGTATGGGTTAGATTGCATGGGTATGGCTCAGGATGGGTTAGATTGCATGGGTATGGGTTGGTATAGGTTAGATGTTGGTATGGGTTGGTATGGGGTAGATGTTGATATGGGTTAGATTGCATAAATTTTTGTGTAATAGTGCAGCTCTCCCTTGTTTCCAGTGAGTGGGCATCAAGACCAATATGCAGCCAGGGATGGTGACAAGAAGAAAAAGCAGAATAAATTTAAAGCCCCCCTTGACCAACCCAAGGTGACAACACTGCAGGTAAGCAAATGTGAGCTCAGAATGGACTGGAGGGGCAGCATGGGTACCTCACACCTCAGGAGGCCAGGGTTTGAGTCTCTGCCCAGGTTCTGTGTGTGGAGTTTGAAGGTTATGTCATCATGGGGTTTCCTCTGGGTACTCTGGTTTCCCTCACAGTTTCCTTTCCAACTCACTAAAGTGGAGTCGCCCAACTATCTATAGGCATGGATGGTGTGTGTGACTGATGTGAGTGCCCTCCGATGGGTTTAATGGTTTGTTCTTCTAAATACGAAATCCTCCTTTTTGTTCAAAGTAAATCTTAGCATTAATGTCTCTTTAAAACCCTGGCAGGTGTATGATAAGGACCTGGAGGCAGAATTCGGGGTCTTTGATGACTGGGTCAACACATTTAAACTATACAGGGGCAAGGCTAATGAGGAAGAAGGTTCCATGGAAGAGAGGACTGTTGGAAAATTTAAGGTCAGCACATGTTGGAAAGTACATTTTAGAAGGCATATTCCTTGACAATAATATTAATGTTTACAATGGCTTTCTAACAAATATATTAACTTCCGATGTACTCAGGGTCGATTCTGCCTGTATAAGCTGATGAGTGCTGATGATTGTGCAGAAGGTGACCCAGAGGCTGGGCAGTTTAAGATTAACAAGGGAATCCCACCCAATACTTCTGTCAAGGTTTTGATCCGGGTTTACATTGTCTCAGTAAGTGACTTCCTCTACTTAAATTCTAAGGAGGTACTTCTGGTGCTTCCCCCCACCCTGAAACCAACGTTGGGTATTTATCTTTGTGTTATGAAGGCCACCAACCTTCACCCAGCAGACCCCGATGGATATTCCGACCCTTACATTGTCCTGAGGCTGGGGAATACGGAGATCAAAGACAGGGACAATTACATCCCAAAACAACTGAATCCTATTTTTGGCAGGTGACTGACATCTTAAGTTCTGGTCTGTTTAAATCTTGTCACACTGATTATTATCAGATCACTGGAAGAGACAATCAAAGAGTTAATGAAATAACAAGGTAAAACATCCATTTCTCAAATCTAGGTCTTTTGAGATCCAAGCCACATTCCCCAAGGAGTCTTTGT
Organism: Paramormyrops kingsleyae; assembly: GCF_048594095.1. Classification (NCBI taxonomy): domain Eukaryota; kingdom Metazoa; phylum Chordata; class Actinopteri; order Osteoglossiformes; family Mormyridae; genus Paramormyrops; species Paramormyrops kingsleyae. The sequence continues at coordinate 35,420,031 of NC_132797.1, read as the reverse complement.
TGACTGTTTTTATCTATGACCATGACATGATTGGGACTGATGACTTGATTGGAGAGACTCGGATTGACCTGGAGAACCGTTTCTACACTCGACATCGGGCCACATGTGGACTGCCAAGTGAATATTCCATGTAAGTGTGGGGGAAAAAAATCAGACCTATTCGTCATTCTATACATCCATTTTACTTCATTTTAGCTGCAGCTTTTCTTTGTATTCTTCCTAGTCTTTCTTAGAAGAGAGCTGAATTTTGCTATATTTTCCTGTCTTTACTGAGAAGCAATTCCTATTTCTTTTATCAGTGAAGGCTACAATACATGGAGGGATTCTATTAAACCTTCAGAGCTGCTGGTCAAGTTATGCAAAGACTACCGCCTAGATGGCCCACATTTCACGCATGGAAGAATTACCATCGGAGACAAAGTCTTCGTTGGAAAGACTGTCTTTGTAGATGAAGGTGCAGGTTTGTAACTAATGCACTACTCACTGAATGTCTGACACTGTGCTGTCTATATCACCTCATTCTCTCCATATTATGTTATGCCCATTTTGAATTTCCCTGTCATTTGAATTTTGAATGTCATTGTCCTATTTATGAACATATAGTATAACTGTACCAAATACAACTTTCACCAACCTGGTTCTAGGGCAATAAACGTTCTATTCTATTCTATTCTATATGAAATTTGTTATCCTATATAATAAATTCTATTACAGAAGATCCTGTGGAGTCCTATGAACACCTGGCACTGAAGATCCTGCACCGCTGGGCTGAGATACCAGGCATTGGATGCAAACTTGTCCCAGAACATATTGAAACCAGGACTCTTTACCATAAAGACAAACCAGGAATGGACCAGGTAGTCCACTATATGATATATATTTTGTCCTGTGGTCTAAAACTTGGAATTGTCTCTGTAAATTTGATCATTTCTGTATATTCACATATGAAGGGCCAGCTGCAGATGTGGGTGGACATGTTTCCTATGGACATGCCGCATCCAGGCCCTCCAGTTGATGTCTCTCCTCGAAAACCCAAAGGGTGAGATGTTTTCCCCATGATATTCATGTTAGCATTTCAGTGGCAGAGCTGAATCTGTTTTGATTCGTTTTCTGCTTGTCTTGTGAAGGTATGAGCTGAGAGTCATCATTTGGAACACAGAAGATGTCATACTTGAAGATACAAACTTCATTACAGGGCAACAGTCTAGCGACATTTATATAAAAGGGTATGTACCGAGCAGACATTTAAGGCTCTACATTGTGGGTCTGGTTTTATGTTACACCTAGGCTATGTATGTAGTTACTTTCAGTCTCTGAAGGCACAAGCACACTTTAGTTTCTGCATTAATCTCCCTTTCCGCCCCAATCTCCCCCTGCCAGTTGGCTTAAGGGCCTAGAAGATGATCGGCAAGAGACTGATGTCCACTATAGCTCACTGACTGGAGAGGGCAACTTCAACTGGCGCTTTGTTTTCCCATTCCACTACCTGCCAGCAGAGAAATTGCTGGTTGTTTCCAAACGGGGGAGCATCTACTCTTTAGACAAAAAAGAGCAAAAACTTCCAGCTGTGCTGCTGCTCCAGGTTTGGGACTTTGAGCGGCTGTCCTCTGACGACTTCCTTGGTGAGAAGCGCTTTGAGTCATTTTCAACATGTTTTGTTACACACTCCAGTGAATCCATCCATCCATCCATCCATCCATGCATCCAGTACAGGGTCATGGGGGGGTGAAACTTGTCCCAGACATCATTTGGAGAAAGCTGGGAGAGTAGCCTGGATGGCATGTAAGATTAGAGATAGAGGAATAGACCGTGAAGTGGAATAGAGATTCCACTTCACATAATGATCTGAACCTGGATGAAACCAGTGTGATGTGGGAGAATGTGCAAACATACAGAAGAGGGGTAGAATCTAAATCTCCCACCCGGTGTAAGCCAGCAGTGCCCCCCCACTGAGCTACCCATGGCCACTACTGAGAATGCCAAGTTGCCAAGTGTTTATTGACAATACTATTTACTTTAAAATATGCATGTCTCTCCTCTTAGGTTCATTGGAGTTGGACATGCATGGATTTCCACGTGGTGCTAAAACAGCAAAAGCCTGTAAGATGGAGATGCTGAATGACAGCTTTGAGAAAATATCCATCTTCCAGCAGAAACGTTCACGGGGCTGGTGGCCCTTCGTCAAGGCTGGAGAGCTCACAGTGAGTCATTTGTTTAATTTCCTTCTTATCTTCCTCAAATACCAAAAATAAACAAATAACTGAACTGTACTGCTTTAGGGAAAAGTAGAAGCCGAGTTCCACCTGGTGACGTCTGAGGAAGCAGTGAAGTATCCAGTGGGTCGAGCCCGCAAGGAACCAGAACCATTAGAGAAACCCAAGTATGACGCTTAAACATTGAACTATTACAAACTATTACAAAACGTGGAATAACAACTCTATATTCATTCATGTTCACAGATTTTTAAAAACTTTTGAAAAGTTTAGTGCTTCTATAGCAGTTCACATTATAAACAAGTGTGTGTGGTACCTCTGAATTTGATCAGCTTCCTCATTATTGTGTCTCTCCTCAGCCGACCAGACACCTCCTTCTCCTGGTTCATGAACCCCTTTAAATGCTTCTTTCATCTGGTTTGGAAGAACTATAAGAAGTACATCATCATTGCCTTCGTGCTGCTGATCAGCGCCCTGTTCATCGCCCTGCTGTTTTACACGCTACCTGGTGCCATCTCCCAAAAGATCGTCAATGGATAATGGGCAATTATGGCAATTAGTAATCTGCAGATTTCTTTGAATTTGATTTTACTTTAAATTAATGGTGATTTTTAATGGTAATTTCTTTCCCTCTCTTATATCCTTATATGTTTAGTCCCCTTTCCATTCATACCTGATTTGAGTTTCTGCTGAATTTAATCATGCCCATGGTGGATATAGTTTTTAAGTTTGCTCCCACATTCATGCTTGTTATATTTTAGACTAAAAGTGCTCATTACTAAATGTAATTAAAATCTTGGGGTTGTATTTGAAAACTACATATTCATTATATCATATGCTGTATGTTAAGATAATTTTTTTTGCGTATTTTTTTGTATCGTAATGCTCTTATCTATATATTGTAATGCTATATCGATATATTATATCTAAGATACAGCGCTTTTTGATAAGGCTAGCTGCTAAACAAATGAGATCAACATGTCATTGGCTTTGCGTTAAACTTAAGATAGAGATTTATGAATGTTACTTGATTTTCACGCAGCAAATTAAGGTTTCATGCATAATGCATATGTAATCTTCTCAATAAATAATACACATAAAACACACAGTGGATTCCTTGAATTAATTTGTCTCATTTCCATAAACAACAGGATAGACTGCTCTCCATGTCCAGATCCCTTGTTTTCTTTAGGTTGTCCTTTAACATGTGACCATTTTACTACATATTAGTGTTTACAACAGATTTTCAACCTACAGTATGTACACAAATTTCTTAAAATTTTTATGTAATTGTATTCCCTGGACTTTGGGGAATACGTACAGTTTTGCCACTGGTCTGCCGCCACAAACGCTGTAGTATGTAGAGTGATAACTCAAAAAGTGTTTTCAAGCATTACACAGGCATTGAATGGCTGCACCTCAGTCTAGGTTCTGGCTTTGCAATCATGTTTTATTTAACAAAAAAACAAAATGTTACATTTAATTTCAAATTTATTCAAAAGATCAAAATAGCAAATTGAAAATACAATAAAATAAACTGTGTGCACAATTTATGGGATTTCATAAACTGGATTTAGTATTTCATGACCACGTTAAACTACAGCATGATGCAGTAGTGTCATAACCTCCCTAAGTCACCCATCACATAGAGCATTGTGCTAATAAGGCGAGGCAAGTTTATTTATACAGCACAATTCAGATGCAAATCAATTCAGTGCTTTACAATGGCAGAAATATATATTTAAATATAACATATTAAAATCACAATTAAAAGAAAAAAAATGCCTAAAAGCCAATAACAACTCACAGCTCGGGGGTTAAAATCCCAGGAAGCACACATAAATTTTATCTCTTCCCTCTACTGTAAGCCTTTTGGATAAAAGTGTAAATTAAATGTAAATTAGTTACATGTACATTGTCCACATGCAAATGAAAAGAGAATGTCTGTGGCCTATTTATTCTATCAGTGTGTCCGTTACAGTTCACATAAAACTATGGTCATAGTGCAAAAGAAAAATAAATGGAAATAAATCATCTATTAGCCACGGTTCAGTCTTTTTTATCTCCTAGGGATCTCGCAAAAGCCACTCATGCTTTTATTTTTTCCTGGCTTGATTTTAGCAAATCTCTGATATGTAGAAAGCAACTGGTTCAAAATGCTGCTGGGTTTTTGGTTGGGGCCAATCTGTATCTCCAATCTTAGCTTCCCTGCATTGGCTGTCAGTTAGTTCTAGAATTGATTTAAAAATACTTCTATTGGTTTTAAAGCATCACATGGTTTAATTACATGTATGTTCCCTCGTATACTGCAGAATTGTGTGTGATGCACCAGCCATCTAGGGAACTCAGATCTGCTGCTCGGACGTCCCATGTGCTCCCACCTACCAATGTAAGACAAAGGGGGACAGGGCGTCTGCATCTGCTGCACTGCGTTTATGACACTCGTCACCATTTTATTTCAGAGAATCAATTTCAATTGAACTGTTTAAAACCAGATTAAAGACATATTCACATTCATTAGCCTTTCATGAACATCAGAGATTCTATGTTTTATTTTTTTAGCTACTCATTTGTCAGTCATCGTTTTTCTGTTGGATGTATTATGTCTTATTTTATTTATTAATTTTATTCTATGATTAATGTAAAGCATTTTAGTTACAACATTACTGATGTTGTTTTAAATGTCCCATACAAATACATTTCCATTGCCATAAATGTTTAAATATATGAATAATATAAATGAAGTTTTCAAACATGAACATTAAACATGCACAAAGGAATACAAGGAACCACCTAATTGGGGCAGGAGTCTGCAAATTGTCACATACAGCAAGACTCAATAATGGGCAATAAAAGAATGTGTACTTTCAGACCTTCATATTACAGCAAGGACTCAGATAAAAACACATTCATTAACTTTCACATTTCCAAGTAATCCATCCTGTACTCCTAAAAATTGTACAAGTTGGAGAGTGCAGGATGGGTATGGAATAGATGGCCAGACCAAAAGACAAGGCTGTCTGGGGAATACAATGCTGTCATTTCTGACAGCACCAATCTAGTGCTCTGGTAAATTTCAGCGTAAATTAATTTAGATAGATAAACATTTATAATGTTTAGATAATAGGTAAATAATGTAAAATCACTAAATTCTCAGATAACTTCTGATAGTTACCAAGCAAATTGATTTTACAGATAAAGTGGGGTGAACTGCACAATATACAACAAAAGTGAGTACACCTCTGCCCAATATCACTAAAGTGTTAGGAAATTAACATTTCTTTCAATTTAATACAATGTTAATTTTATATTGATTAACGCAATCAATATAAAACACAAAAATATTTCAGTGTTTAACAGTGATGGGTCAATTCATTAAAAGCAGCAAAGTTAGTACACACTTCACTAATGTCTGGCTTTCTAATACAGGGGGTCCTCAGGTTACGACACAGTTCCGTTCCTACGATAGTGACATAACCCGAATATTGGTGTAAGTCGAAACACACCTTTTTTACGATCTTCCATCGTGATGGCTTTCCTCTTCACAAACGGAACGCTTGCATTTTTAACAGTCCAAAATGGCGTAAGTAAGTGTACTGGGGTACGGCAACTCCCTCACTCATATGCCGCGTTCTTCCGGCGCAAGCAACCAAACTACTTCGCCCACGTAGTGCGTAAGTACGACGCTAACAGCGTAAGTCAAACCACTCACGTCTCAGTTTTTAAAAGTTTTTATGGGAGTGAGTGTCGTAAAGTCGAAACATCGTACGTCGATATGTCGTAACCAGAGGACCCCATGTATTTCGCATGCCCACCCTTTTTTTGCCATTTGAACTTTTTCAGCTGGAAAGTTTTTATTTCTGCCCCTGGTAGGTTAATCATGCCACCCGTAGGCTCCTGAGGAAGACCTTCAAACAAACCTACAAGAGGGGCGCTGAACACCAACTGACTCTGGGATCTGATCCCAAATTTCACTCTCTTGTGTCTCTCTGAATGTGAAAAAGAGAATTTCTGACACAGGAATTAATATAGTACAACGATAATTATTATTAGAAAATGTTGGCTAACCAGCTGGACAGCTATTGCCAGGTCACTATGTAAAACAATTTTGGCTGGACGACTGCCCATTCCTTGCCTATACACAAACAGAGTTTGCTGCCATTATATACTTGCCTTTATGTTTCCTTTCCAGATGTCGGTAGAAACAGGAAATCGTGCCGATGACCCCAGCTTTCCAATATCTGTATTCTGCTGTGTGCTTCTTCTTACTGGATGTCTTGCACAGAAACATCTTATCATTTCTATATGCAAACCAGATAATTGCTGACTTGGCAGACGTGATGAGGGGCATGACTGGGTGCACAAAATTAGAAAAACATAAAGCTGCAGACAGGCTGCAGACATACGTTATAGACTCTGATAGAAGGTTTTTCCAGTCAAGAGTGTTGGAATCCAAATGAAGACCAAGTAAAAATTAACACAGATGCGTGACAAGAGAGAGTTCATTCCTCTGTGGACTCAAGACCAGACTCAAGCCCAGTCCAGACTTGAGTACCACAGCACTGAGTAATTTAAGCTGGTGGTAAGGGTGGGGGTGCGCTCACTTTTGTTGTGTTATATTTCTTATCTTACATAAAAAAACTTGGAAACACCAAATGAGAAAATATCTGGTCTTAATTTTATTTTGGGTTATTGATTCTTGATTTGGGTTATTGAATCTTGATGGAATCTTTTTCCTAAAAAACAAATGTAAATTAATACTTTAAGCATGGTGATACAGAAAAATTACAGGCAATGCAATAGACTTTAGTGGCACATCTGATGGTCCAAACTAGCTTCTTGATGCTAACAAATTGTTCCTGAACTTGAGAATTTAATACCATATTTGTGTCTGTCTAATCCTTAGGCAGAGCTGCTCATCCTTACCGCTTGAAGCTGGAAGGCAGCAGCCTGAAGTTTAATCTTAAGATGGTCATCAATGAAGATGTCATGTGGTACAACCCAAGCCCCATGCTGGAAGCTCACAGGTAAGGAGAACACCAGACCAGCAGGAATGCCAAACTGCCCTGTGAAACCATTAAAACAGCCCATATGGATATAATCCTGGCTGGTAAACTCATTACCAAGGATATGGCTTTTTAATGTATACCTGTAATTGCTAATTCACCTGTACTGAGCACGCCCAGTGAGAGGATCTCCCCTGGAGCAGAGCCAAAGTTCCAGGCTCTTAAAACAGCAACAATCCCACTGGCTGCTGACAGAGCTGCAGTCCTCTTGGTCTTTGCTAAGAGCTTTGCACGGTGGGTGCTCAACAAGTCCAGGAAGTCAGTCTCAAGCCATATCCTTTTGATTGAGAAAACAGATGGGTCTTGGTTTATAGCCTAAGACTGTGATCCCATAAATGTTCTTTAGAGCAACATGCATCACATGTATTTTAGATATTTGACCTGCTATGTAGAGTTCAGCTAAACATAATTATAAATTTTAAAATGCACTATAAATTACAAAATGCATTCCTAATAAGCCAAAATATAAGAACCAGGAATTTTTCATATTTTTTCCAGTGTTTGCTCCATTTGTAGCCCATATGAAATGGCCAGTTAATCCAAGTACAGGCTTCTCCCTGAAACTAGCACAGAGCTCTTCTAATGCATGATCTGTCAGCCAAAGGCTTCCTTTCCATTCAAGAAGTGTTATTGTGCAAAACATCCATTGGAATGCTTATTAATTCAACCACACCCAGTACACCAACAATAATATACAAACAGAATATATAATTAGACATACAATAACACCGTGATAAGTTAGTATTTTATTACTTGGCTTATTTTGCTCTATGGCTTCATCCAACAACAGGGAGCTGTACTCCCCCCTTAGCACTCTCAATGCCAAGCTGACACATGTAGCTGAGCAGTAATAAGAGGCAAAGCAGCCAGCTGTCCAGCCCACACAAAGACAGGTAACTGGTGTCCTCTAAGCCTCCTTGCCAAAAACAACTAATGTAACAGCTTGGATCAAACTCAAGCCCCTTAGGGCTTTGACTGATGGATCACACTTTACTTGAAGGAACATGAATAATGTAGTATATGCTTACATAATGCACTAGTTAACTAAGTAACTAAGAGTTCCCAATAACTACGTGTTAGTTACATACTGATCCCATGCTTGTTCATCATTAATCAATCACGACAGTTCATGCATTTCATTCAGCCACTATATTAGTTAACAGTTAACTAAGTAGCTAATAATGGTAAGACAAAAATTAACTAATTTTCTACTCAAGAGCAAATCATAAACTAATATAGGTTTTCCCCATCAAATACATGAACTGTCATGATTGATTAATGCTGAATGAACACGGGATTAGTACTTAAACAATTAATGCATTAAATAAGTATGTACCACTACATTATTCATGTCTCCAAGTACAGTGTTACTGATTGATGTACTAGGTTAGTTTCAATGCCTATTTTGTCTTACATTTTACACTGCTACACATACTTCAAATCCTCTTATTCTCCATAGTTGCTCATGAAACAGAAATGTCATGAAGCAGAGATAGATTATGAGCGGTGCAACTTGTGTGAGATTGGATGACATTCAGCAATTGGTGCCAATGGTCTCTTTGATCTGCTTTGAAAATGACAGAACTTTAAGTGCAGGAGTATTAAAAACACACCTTTGGTGTGACTTGCCCCCAAAGATAAGATTTCCCACTGCTGGTCCTAAGTACCTCCGTGAGCCCTGCTTGCATCTTTTCCCAGTCAATTTAATTGTTAGTTATGTTTGACTGGGTTGTGCAAATCGCTTTTCTAAATAATCACATTTACTTGTGTTAAGAAAGCATGTTAGTGTCCTCAGGAGGTTTACAAAAGTTTGTAAATTGCATCATCCTAAACTGAATTTGCATAAATAATTAGAATTCTTTCAAGATCAAGAAGATTTACAATAATAATTGGTTATCTATATATTCAACATGCATGTTAAAGTCAACAGCTAGGAAAGGAAGATTTTTTTCTTCACTCTTCACGGTTTTAAATTAATTTCTAAAAAAAATCTATATGAAGAATTTCATTAATGTAAATACAGTCGTCCCTCGTTTATCGCGGTTAATCCGTTCCAGACTCTACCGCGTTCAATGAATTTCCGCGAAGTAGGATTCATTATTTCTTTATTATTCGGCTGCACCTGGCGTTGAAGGATTTGCTGGGGTGCTCGAATACATATGCCTACAGTCCATACTGTCACGCCCTCGAAGGCGGGGCCCGTCAGGTGCAACACGTCAGCACCTGCTTAACCTTGTTTAAAAGGAGAACAGTTGCCTATGCGCATCGCGAAGTATTGAGCCAATGTTACCGAGCCTTGCTGAGCGTTTTTTCTGTCTCCCGTTTTCCCACGTCATCCTGCCTTACCTGTCGTCCCGGTGTTTGATCCCTGCCTCCTTGCCTTCCCTCCTTAGACCCGCTCCCGTCCTTGACTCTCCCGTCTCACCACGTCCTGCGCTCCCCGCCTCTTGTTCCTTGTCAGCTTGTGTCATCGTCGGACGGACTTCACTGGCATCGACCCCGGACCACGCACCTAGACCACGATACCTGCGCGCCGACTCTGTACTTCTGCACGGGCTCTCCGAGTGGGAGACCCCACTCGCGTCAGCAGCCCTCGCCCGTACCATCGGGAGAGGAAAGCCGGTTTCGCCACTTAGAACGGGATTGTTCTCCTCCCGTGACTGTAACCTGCTCTTCCCATTAAACCCCTCTGGTCCCTGCATTTCTGAATCTCCGCCTCTTTCCTGGCTAAAGGGTGACACATACGTACAGTAATTTTAATTTTAATTGTAATACAGGGGTGTATAATTGACTCAGACAACCGAGCGCGCGTTGTATCATTTCCACTGTCTATAAACTTTTTAATGAATAAATGTATTTGAAAAAACCGCGATAGAGTGAAGCCGCGAAAGTCGAAGCGCGAAATGGCGAGGGACGACTGTATATGACAAATGTCAGAGCTGAAAAGCCAAGCAGATGGAAAATTTTGAGGACCAGGTTTGGAAAAATTAGCCTTTTGGGTCGTCATTTCTGAAATCAGAAAGTTCAAATATTACTAAAGGAATCACTGGGTGGCGCTGCTACACTAAGTTTTGCACTTCAGAAGACAAAAAAAAATGGCTTCTCTAAAATGGGTAATTGTTGCAGTGCAAGTTGTAGCAGCATTATCATGAATGACACCATTTCTTAAACTTTTGGACTCCTAACCTCTATATTCATAGACTCTAGACAAAGATGAACTGAATTTATCACACTTTTGGCATCACTTAAAGGGGAAAAACATATTACCTGTCATGAATGATTTCCAGGACAGCCTGGGAGAATCCTGGGGGTCCCTGGACTGCCCCCTCATAGTGGAAAACTTTGGCCTTTTGCAGGTCAATATGACAGGTACCACCGACATTCCCCCAGAGGATTACATTTCTCACATCTAACAATAAAATGAGGGTTAAAAATCTTTCACTGGGCGGAATTTATATTGACACTGATTCGATTTTGTGTTACAGATACTTGCACACACATTTCAGATGAAGTGAGAAATATTTTGCACAAAATAATTTCAAAGTTATGCTCTGCTATGGGCTTTAATATGGTAGAAAAAATAATTTGTATTTTGTGGTCTTGAGTTAGTAATTTGTATTCTTGATTTAATATTTAGTTCTAATGAATTAGTCCTGTAGTCGAATTAGTTAGTAATTCGTTCTCTCAGATTAGTTACAGGTCGAGAGCTACTGCATGGCAATTTTCTTTCTACCCTGATAACTAAGGGGCTCCTTAATTGCACTTACGATACAGGGTAATTGATCATATGATATAAGACACTTGGATTGCAGAGAAATTGAAACAAAATGACCCAAAGAGTAGTACTATGACTTATATTAATGATAAAGAGGAAGAGTGGAGAAAAGTCTATTACCTGCGGACTTAACATTTAGCTTCTGTGCGATATGGGCTGTTGCCTCCATTACAGGTTGGGTTGCCAGGGCTACAAACCGATTGTACATCAAGGAAGGTGCATTCTCCAAAAGCACAGAACACTTTAAGTTGATGAAGGAGTTTCCTGCTACAATGACTCGCACCTCCTTCTGCGCTCTCCCATCAATGAGTTGGCCGTATTTTCGAAAACGTTCTGCAGTCTTCGCCATGTTTTGTTCTCTGCCGGCCTCCTCTGACATCAAGTCATCCAGGGTAATAATGAGGTGGGCTTTGTGGAAAGCATCTTCCAAGCTGGTGTGTACAGTCACCTTGTGCAGCAGGGGAAGAGCCATGTCCTCAGCCTCCATCCTGAGGCCCTGCAGTGCCTCACTGTCCCCTTCTACGTCCAGCAAGTGGAGGTGGATTTTGGGGGAGTCTCGAAACATACCAGGCTCAAGCAGTAGGGGAATCAGGTGGTAGCAAGTAGGGGACAGTGAACTGCAGGTTTAGGGAAAGAGAAATTTTGTCTAATTTTAGAATTTCAGGGGTTTACTGAAGAGTTCAACGCTGAAGCATCCATTTTCCAAAGGTTCTGCAACACGAAGATGGTTGTGCTTTCCACTGAACTTTAACTCACAATTGTTGTTGTACTACATGGTGTATTTGAAAGTGTAGCACAACTGAAGCGCTGTAAGACAAGTTAAAATTTCCTTCACACCAGAAGAGTAGATGGTGGAAAAAAAGTTACGAAAAAGAGTCATTTTGATCTCTCTGGCCATTACTGTCATGTTTCAGACAGGACTGCCATTTCTGGATGTGGCTGCCTTCCAATGCACCCTCCCTTTCCTGAGAAGCAGTGTGTGACTCTCTGAATTAAGGCTCTGCATTTGACTGAAAGGGCACAGCTTCAAATCTTGTGGCCGGTAGACTGATGGGCCCTGTTCTCTAATCCCCCGCTTGTGGTTCCTTAGGACAAAAGTATCAACTAAGTATGCAGATTGAATCCAGGGGCACTGTAAGCAGGGTGGAAACCCTGAATGATTCAGAGGGTCTGGACATTAACAGCAAGCCTGGAACATACCAGTGGTCTGGGGTTGGGGATCCAAGATTTTTAGTGTTACCCCTGACCTAACCTCCCCACTAGCTTCATCCGTACCTGCTAATCCAGATGTGCAGTGGTTTAATGAGGCTCTGGCAGTGGACCTCATCCTTCATGCACTGCTCTTTTATGTCCAGGTTCTCTGCTGCAACCTTCATCATCAGCTCATCAGTCATATCTGAGGTGATACCATAGTATCCCTTCAAAAGTGATGAGAGGATTATTCCTCAAAAACTTTGAATTAAAAGTATATAACACAATAAAATTATATTAATACCTGAATATGGTCCAGAAATTCATTTAACCCCCCCAGCAACAAGCCCTTCCCTCCACGGTCAATCAATTCCCTCCAGACTATAGGAGAACGATCATGGTTCCAGCCATTGTCTTTACAGGTCGCCTCCAGCCATTGCTACAGAGGAGGAATAGAAGAGTGAGATCAACAAGTGTCTCACGGCTTTGAGAAAATTGTAATTCTGCTCCCACCCACTCCTGCTAAATGTCATGAATTCCCACTGAGGCAAATATTGTGAAAGTGTGCTAACAGAGAGCTACGAACTGACTAGAAAAGAGCTTAAGAGCAACAAATCAAGGATGATGGGGCACAAATACTTAGTAATAATAACTCAATTACTACTGAAGTACAAATCATGAACAAAGATAGGTGCAACTTGAGGTAAAAGATGTCACAATTTAGTAATGATGAACAAACATGAGATCAGTATTTCACATGTGTTATTCATTACTTCAGTAGTTCACAAAGCTTTACAAAAGTAACAGATATGGTAACAAATATAGTAACTAAGTAACTAAGACTTAGTTTGTGGTTAATTAATACATAAGTAATAGCATAATACTATATCCTATTATTTGTGCCTCATCAAGTAAAGTGTTATCTTTTTTTCTTTATACAATAGTAGCAAATAAGATTAATTAATTAGCATGTGCAGCATTAAAGCACATTTCCAGGTATCCCTATAATTAAATCCATCGATTGATGAACCATGTGGATGCAGTCATTTTTAGATGACTAATGTAGAACGCCGCTGTTCGCCCAAGTATTTAAATGCGGTAACTAACGCCTCTGCATGTAACCTTTCTATTTATTATGAAACTTGAATTTCTTGATAAAGGTCAAGGATTCCTTCGTCAAAACAACTGATGTAAACAAAGTCCACAGGTTTTTGTGTATCATTTTCACTGTGTATTAGATGGATTTCTTTTCAATTATCCCTTTATGTACTGGACTGAATAATTATAAGGCATAGAACAACACTGAATATTTGAGCGCTTGATGTGAAGACGGCGTTCGCGGGAAGCTGGAATTTACATATTTATGTTTGCATTTTTTAGAGCTTTGTCATGCCATTTTTTTCTTGAAGGGGACCAAATATTTATAGCTGGTGAACTCTGAAGTTTTAAATCTTTTTTTTTTAATTCCCCTGATTTTAAATATGTGTATAGGAAACGTTTGTAAAACTCATCCAACTGGCTAGTGTCGACACGCAGGTAATAGCGGTGAATAACACTGTGATTGTGAAGAATATTAGAGTGGCCATACACCCTGTTTTTGGGACCTAAGAATGCGTAAAATGCCCGGGATTCTGTTTTGTTTCATGACATTTGCTTTATACAGTCCGAATACTTTCTGAGTGCGTATTTGCGTTGCTTTGACGCCTCTCTTTCCGTCCTGCCTCCGGTAACTCATTTTTCGCAAAGCAAAATGTGGTCTTCCTAATAATATGCTTAAAAAAATCTTCCAGCTTCCATCTATTTTAACAGCTACCTGCCAGTCCTTTGGGTGCTGACAGATTTTATGAATCTGGAAGTTTGGTAGGTTTCTCTGCAGTGAGTCTGACAGATGTTCGGCTTTGGCATAGTTTGGGCAGTCAGCTTTGCCTACGAACAATACAATTAACATGGATAAAGACATTAAGATTAATCGTGAAAACAATCAGTCCAACTGAGGCATCTGAAAAGCAGTAGCGTACCTATTATATACAAAACGTTACTTAAAAGTAAACACCAGGTGTTATGACAACAATCAACAATTGCTTTGAAAATGGGATTTTAATTCTTACCTGCTAGCACAAATTTTGCCATGCTTGTTTGGATAGCTGGTTGCTTGGTAACCAGTTGGCGTTACATTGTAGGATTCGGTGGGAAACAAGAGTTAGTCGTGAAATTGTATTCGTTCCGATAGATATTTCTCATTGAAATATCAGTAACAGGTTCGAGGTTTTCACGCCACATTGGGATAGTTTACAGTTGCAGGTAAATAAAATTAATAAAAATGGAGTGGTGGAATAGCAAAGTAAGATCAGTCGCTTGTCCTGAGCACTGCAGGGGCCCTTGACTTTATCGCTGGCGATAGAGGGCTCAAGGCTGGGTTGCACACTGTATGGGATGCTAGTCCATTGCAGGGCATCGAGAGTGACATGTGGCCTGTTTCCAACAGGGTGACCAGATAATCTATTTCAGGGAAGACACTTTGAGCTAGGACAGAATTGGTAAATTACCATTCCAGTGAAAAGCATCTGGATTTTACTTAAGCACTGAGTCCTTGCCATGCACGGACTGGTTATAGTGTCCTATAATCATCATGCATGTATCATTACTGTTAATTGAAAACAGGGGGATGAATCTTTCTTCAATTAACATGGTAGTTTACAAATCCTTTCCTAACAGACACATGGACATGGATTTATCTGGACACTGTACTTTCCAATTAAGTAACTACTATAGGGCAACAAATGCCAGTTACAGACAGTGTACCTATGGCTCAGCTATTCACATTTAGAGAGGCAGTGACTGAGACCCCATAGAAGCCCCCCCCCACCCCCCCCCCATGATAAACTGCCACCCCAATTTATGTTTTAACAAATTACATAGGTATTATTAATATTATTATTATTATTATTTGTCTTGCAGTGCAATAGAAAATATAATATAATACTGCATTTTGGAATGTATAAGCAAAATTAGTGTTTCTCTATATAAATCCAGCTTCTGTTTATAGATAGATACTGTACTATAATGATCCCATTGATCAAATTAACAGGGTGATGAGCATTGTCATAGAGCTGACGTTAGTCCTGATTGTATTGGAAAGTAGTGGTTTTTGAAATAGCAGCAGTAATAATGGTAGTTGTAATTGAAGTGATAATTATTTTAATACTAATGGGACCCTGGCAGAGAAGCTTGCCTAGGGGTACGCATTGCCTTCGGCCAGCACTGGGACCACTGGCATCGACAGTAAAAAATTACTAGTTGTATTTGTGAGCAACTACTGGTATTGTAGCAGCAATAGTTATAGTATTAGTCATTTTTGTGCATGCTATTGTTTCAGTTGTAGTAGTTTCAGTAGTAGTGCTGAATTTTAAAAAACATTCTAGAAATACAGAAAACTACTAGAAGGTCACCTAACAGAGGTGCGGCATTGCATTGGTATGTAGGTTGTGTAGCGTAGTTTGAAGGTTGGCGTATAGGTACTTTTAAAATTGTAAACTATTGACCGTGAGACACACGCATTTCAACCAGTTGACAGGCTCACACACCACACCTTGTGTTTCCCACCCTGAGAAGTGAGGCATAACACCCTCCAGAGTGTTGTCTTATATAGAATTAATGGATGATGCGCAGGTTAATGGAGTAGATTTCATAACTGTCCCGAGTTATACAGAGTTAACAGCCACCTACCAGCCAATCATAAAATAGTATTTGTTGTTTCTGGGTAAATTCCAAAAGGGCATATATATGGAGTGCAGACAAGGTGGAAGTGGCAGAGCAAGATCGGATGAGTGCGGTAGGCAGGGATCTCAAGTCTCATGCATTGACCGTGAGATACATATTTCGCTCCAATTACCTACGGCTAAGGGTACAGTTGGCAGACCCTTGAGGGTACAGCCCCAGTGACAAACAAAGGTACAAATTTTTACCCCTTTTTTAGAGTGTAAATGTCGAGATTTATCTCATTTAATTATTATCCATCTTCCTTAACTGTTTATCCATCAAAAGTAGTTTTAGAAGCAAATAGTATACAAAGTATGTTTCTCTCCTGAATTTAGAAGGTTGAAAAAATGTTGTGTGGCTGTGATTGTACTTTCAGCTTGTAACACTTACAGTGTATGCAGAAATCACTTTAAGGCAGAGGTCTCCACTCTGGTCCTGGAGAGCTACTATCCAGTTGGTTTTCTATCCAACCTGCCATCTTATGAGCCACACCTGTTTTTGGGTAAATACCAGGAACAGGTGTCACTCATCAGAAGCCTGGTAGGATAGAAAACTACTGGATCGTAGCTCTCCAGGACTGGAGTTGGAGACCCCTGCTTTAAGGTAACATATTTTGAGAATTCTGCTACTTTCCTTGCTGGTTCCTATGATTAGGACTGTTCTTTGGGAAAATACACAGCAATTTTCAGATGCTTCTCAAGTTAAAAAAATATATATATTTATGTTTGCATATAATCAGAGTTGAGTAATTCAGGTCCAGATAGTAATAGTCCAAACTGGGATTTTGTTTCAACCAACCAGTTGTACATAGAGTCACAGTCACAGAGTACTCAACTGGCTGGTTGAAACAAAATCCTGGTCTGGACTTTTACTCTCTGGACCTGAATTACCCAACTCTGCATGTGTGTGGAGTTTGCATGTTCTCCCCATGTCGTCGTGTGGTTTCCTCTGGGTACTCCGGTTTCCCCCCACAGTCCAAAGACATGCTGAGGCTAATTGGAGTTACTAAATTACCCATAGGTGTGCATGTGTGAGTGAATGGTGTGTGAGTGTGCCCTGCAATGGGCTGGCCCCCCATCCTGGGTTGTTCCCTGCCTCATGCCCATAGATTCCAAGACAGGCTCCAAACCCCCCACAACCCGAAAAGGATAAGATGGAAAATGGATGGATGGTTTAGGATGGCAGTGGTGCCTTGTGAGCAAAGCTAACTAATGCAAATGTAAGTTTATAAGACACTAAAATATATTTCCCTGTATTTTCTTTTTGAGTGGTTTGTCCTTCAGTTGTGACGTTGTTAATTTTTGTCATTATGTGACTGTGTAGCCAAACCAGAATGGGGTCTCTGTGGTCTGTGGTTTGTCTTCATCTAGGTACAACTACAGCTTAGGTAGATTTATTTTATGTGTTTAATAAATGGGCATGTAGCCGTAAGTGGATCTTGCATGAAACCAGCAGCTGCTGACTTGAGAGCCACTTAGGTTCCGTCTGCCTCCAGGAAAGATCAGCAGAATTCTGATGACCTTTCTCCTCTTAAGCCACAATGTTCTGTGACTCCATTTTAAACACGTCATGCAAAAAAAATGTACATTACAAATATGTACTTTCAATATATATTCAATAACCTGAATTCTTTTTTTCACAGATGCCTTTTCAGGGAATTTAAGTAATGTCAGCACAGCAGTGACGGGAAATGACATGAGTGAACAACATCAAAGAAAAAAGTAGATAAGTGGGCGGAGGATGTCACAACGTGTTGCTGAAAGTTCCACTGATATTTAACTACATCCAAGTCACATACGACACTCTGGGTTCCATGAAATGACACTCACAGTTTTATTTCTATAGATACAGTACATCACTACTTTCTATTTTCTGCTGATATATTTGCTAAATGTGATTTGGGCCAATAGCAATGTCTGTGTATCAGCTTCCACAGCAAGGAATTTCTTGCTACTGTGTCCTTCATAGGTACCGTATGTAGACATTCAAAGCCTAAGTTTTAGAAGACGTTTTATTTTACTTCATTGTGGCTCTGGAAATGATATCCTTATATATATATATTTATATATGTGCATATGACAGTATTGCCTTAACATACAGGTTAAGAATATTAAAATAAACAGGAAAGCTTATTTACAGTGATCATAGATCATACATTCCTATTCCAATAATCAGTCATTGCTCTTCAGCAGCTGCTTATACAGCAAAATGTGCTTGATAAGGAATGCAATTATGTGAAGCGCTCACTTGCTTGGGTATGACATAGAGTGAAACTGCTGGGAGTTGTGATTCATGTCTCTTCCAGAGCCTCTGCCAACTGAGTGCACTTCCCGCATGTCGACATACTCAGCGTTAGTGTCTGGGTCCCGCCTCTTCCTCTGGAAAATCAGTTATTGACTTATTTAGATTACATCAAATATGTAACAGCTTATATATTTTTATTCCCTTTTTTTATTTCTGTCTCCTATGGGGTGGGTTGTTCAACATACCTGCATCTGTACATAGGTTAGTGAATCATCTGTCTCTTCAGACTGCAAGACCTGCAAAAAAATAGTAGCAGTCTGTCTTTATATCTGCAAAACTACGACCGAAAAGGTAGTAGTGTTCTGTGACACGCCGGCATAACTTACCCTCAACTTTATGTAGGCACATGCTAGAAAAAGGCTGCAAAGACAGAAGAATCCTGCCACTCCAATCAGAGTCCATGTCCAGAAGTTTAAGATGGGACATTGTATCTCTATGAGGAAAACAGAAGGACACAGACATATAATGAGCACTGATTATGATCCAAAGCTTTAATATGGTTTCATTGCAGGGAAGTATTTCTTACTGCAGTCAGTCCTGCTAATGAGTTCCTGAAAAACCTTGCATCCACTAAAATTGCATACTAAAACACACATATCCAATGGAAAAAATGGGGTTTGGGGAACATGACTCCAAAACTTAGTACCTTACAAACAAAATGAACTAAATCATAAAAACAATGATACCAATAATGGCCGATAATGTAATTTTAAATAAGAAACAATAATTAAAAATGCATCAAATGTATGGGCCAATTATCAGTAGCGGCCCATGCAGCAACAATGGGCCATCAGCCAATGAATAACAATGAGCCGATATTTACCGCTGATAATTCCCTTTAATATGGTGATCCATACTGCTTTGCACACCTGCACACTAAACAGTTAGAAAAACATCTGTTGTGTGGAATTTAATGTTACTGAAAAAACATTAGGAATGCATTTTGCAAACATTACTTTGCTAAAATTTCACAAGGGGGTGTACTAATGTGCAGAACTCACTAACGATACTGGATTTCAGAGAGTTAGGAGTAGCGAGCTACAGCCACCATCCCCAGCATGCACAAATCAAACTGATTACAGTATGTGGAGGGCCACTGAAGGCAAAATGGAACTAGTTCAAAAGAATCAGACATCACAATAGTTCACTTGGATAGCTGTTTTTGCATGCAAGTAGTGTTTCTCGCCTAGACCATATCGCGTTGTAGTTTGTGTAGTGTTTATCTCTCTGACTTGAAAATTGTGCAAATAAAAATGCAATAAAAATGCAATACATCAGTCGCATTAGAACAGATTTGTGGTGTGATTTCACACATTGCAGCAGGACTGACTTTATCTTTGAAATAATTTTTGTATACATTATAAGCAGGGATTGAATGGCTGTGCCTAGCAAATCACAAATGTTCGTAGTAAAACAGAGGTCACCAAAATAATGTTCTCTACTGCTCTCCTTGGAGACTTTGGCAAGGAGGCAGATAGCTGAATTAACTAGATAAGTAGATAGCTAACTTTATTGTTAAATCAGCCAATATTTTTGGTTGATTTAATATATACACTCTTTAACACATTTTGTAGCCTTTCTGTTTTCTTGTCTGTTTGCCCATGTCATCCATTCATCCTCACTATCTTCACTACCATGTCAAGAATGTCATGTGATTCCTTCATGTCCATCATGTACTGGCCAAAACATGCATAGATTCCTATGATAAAATAAAGATTGTACATTTTACATGATTGTTGTATTCCCTGAACGAGGACTAAATATGGTTTTGTGATAGGTCCACTGCCACGATAGACATATTCTCATTAGCACGGTAACTAAAAAACTATTTGATGGATCTTTTTCAAACTTTGCAGGCACATTGCATGGGTGACGACCTGGAACTGATCAAATGGCACAAAACTGAAGCAGCAACACTTGGTGGGAGGAAAGGGAAGGGTGACCTCAGAAGACATTTGACCTTGTGAAGATAATTGAACAGAGGGCTAAAATTAAAATTTCTCACCGACAAACAGCCAGAAAGTTGAATGTTTCTAAGCATGGAGTGACCTACTGTTTACAGAGAAAAAGGTGGACAAGAAGCAACAGTGTCTGAGGCAAGGAAAGTGAGTTAGTTGAGACATGCATAAAAAATTGGAAGATGACTGTAATCAGGGCTGATTACTGTGAACAGAGGGAAACCGGCAAGTCAAACAAAGACGGAGAGCAGCTGGACTGCATGGTCGAGTTTCTGCCAGAAACCCTTTACTTCATGGTGTTAACAAGAAAAAGAGACTACGATAGGCTAAAAGACACAATTTAGATTTGGGGTGAATCTCAATATGCATACTTGACTGTACTTGTGTTCTCCCATTTTACATCATCTTCCAGTGCCGAAGACCAGTTCCAATACTAAGAACATGAGGATGGTAAAAATCCCTAGATGTTCATCTTGCTTCGCTCCAAATGTCCAGGATAATCGGTTGCATCTTCACCAAATGAGACCAATCTCATGATTCATTGCCCCTCAGGTTTGTTCTTGGGAGGCAATTTAGCAAGAACACAAGTGTGGTCCTTGTGTTCTTGGTAGTGAGATTCACCCTTATTTTAAGCTTTTAAAATATTTTCTTGTAATAAAAGTCTAAAAAAACAGTGTAACGTTTATATTTTTAAAAATTGGAGGGTGGGCCCAAACTTCTGGCCTGTAGAGTGTGTATGTGTGTGTGTACAGTATATATACATATATACACACACACATACACACACACACACTGTGTGTTAATGAACAATAACAAATAAACTTAAATGTTGCTTACAAATTGTCACGTTCGTGGACGAGCGGTGCAGGTAGGCAGGCGATCGGAGCCAGGTAGTCAGGGAAACGGGGTTTATTTTGGGAGGGATGAACAGGCACGGACATCAACGGACACTACAATGACAAGTCTGGGGAAGACTGACTCAGACGAGGACTAAATACAAAAGACAAGCTAGACTTAATAGGACACAGGCGATCACAATCAGGGCTGAACACGAGGTAACGAGGTGGGCGTGGCACACATTAGGATCGGACGGAGCGGGGCGTGACACAAATGCACAAAACACTAAACTGCATTATATATGCAATGTTCTTGCAGTGCCGGAAATATCACTGTATATTTCAATCTGCATTCTGTTCTTTGCCTAGCATGATTTCTACACATTTAGGCACCAGAATACGTTGTGTTCCATCACACAATTTGCTTATCAGAAATGTCCATAATTACAACTATTCTTCTTTTGTTGGAAAACTGGAAACATGCAATTTCCTTCTACATGCGCAACCGAGGAGCAATGACGTGCAAAATATCTGCTGGACACCGATATCTGGGCTGCATCTGCACAATCCACCCGACACCCCTGATGAGTGAATTTACATCACTCTGCTTGTGCACAGATTAACGTCATGTGGAAATGTGAAGTATTAACTGATATTTAGCCCTAGTCAAAGTCAGTGGTGGTGCATGAAAAAACAGCTGCTGAGCCCTAATGACATTAAACACAAAGTTGGGTGGTACTGGGGTAATATTTTCAGTATTGTGGGGGCAACCCCACCCCACCCCACCCCCACCAAGATTTCAAAATGCCGGAATAGTGTTAATTTTGAAAACACTGTCAAAATACCGTATACCGGATTATACTGTGTGGACGGTATTACGGTAAAATATTTGATACCAGCCAAGCCCACTGTAGGGGGGCTAGAGGTAAAGGTTGGAGCATGTGAGAGGATTTGGGATTAGATGGGGGGGGTACATTGTTGTCCTTCTGACAGTATCTCGTTATGTAGCGACCATCTACCGGATGTGCGGTGCTATATTACTTTATTACGGATGGATGGTTTAAGGAGATATACATAGGTGCTGACATAACACTGGACTAGACACAATTTGTATCACTATTTATGTATTTAATTCAAAGAATTAATTTGAAATCTTTCAGAACCATAGTTTTCACTATTTGAGATGCTTATTTTTATTAACTAGTAGTTGGTGATGAATTACATGCTGTCAATTTACCACCTTATGGTTTCTTGTTCAAAGCTATTGTACTCCTACGCAGCATACTTATCCTAGACACCTTTTGATAAGATAGCTAGAGGTTTGGAGTATCTAGATAGTGGTGACCTCATGGCTGTGCAAGTTACCTTGTGATTGAATGGTTGTTGGTTCAAATCCCTGACCAGCGAGGTACCGCCCCAAACTCTGCTCCCTGAGTACCGAATTAGCTGCCTGATACTATGATACATATGGGCTAAATGCAAAGGACACATTTTGTTGCAGTCTGTCAGCAATGACAATCAATCACTTAAAAAAAAACAATATCAGGGCTATTTAAATCTGGACCTAGATTCCAAATCCAGACCGTGTTTTCAGTTCTCCCTGGTAATTACTTTGATAATTACTGATTCTGATTGGCTAGAGGGGCTTCACACCTGGCTCATATAGATGAAGGAAGGCTGGAAAATCTTGAGGACCTTGAGGACCGTGATTTGAATAGCCCTGATATATACTGTATATAGAATGCAAAAGTTATATTTTGTGGGCTAAACATTGACACTTGTTCTCTTATTATTGTCTTTGTTTTTGTATGTGCTTGTCTGCAGTTCATTTCTGTGAGCACTCACCTGGGATGAGTAGGGTTCCAGTGCCATTTTGCTTGATGACAGGAAGAGGGAGCAACCTAGTGCACTGACAGATGTACACGTCGTCGGGCATCTGGTGTGACAGGGTGAACATAGTGAGCCTGCTGCCCTCCTTCTGCACCGAGCAGTGTGGGGATGTCTTATTATTGACTGAGCAGCTCCAATGGTGGTCATTTTTCTTCATCAGCTTTATCTCCAGCTCCTCATCCACCCTGTCCTTCCCACTGCAGTAACATGGAATATTGACGACGCCATTGGGACTGATGTCTTGCCACAATGGCTGCTTCACCTGCAACTCTGTAGAAGATTTCACAGTGATGCGAACAGGAAAACGACTCTCCACATTTACAACTTTCCATTTTAAACTTGTAATCTGATTTGTTGCATTCAGTGATTTATCCAGTCATCTTCTATAATGACTTCTAATACATGACTAATGACTTACAATACTGGACTGTGCAGATGCTCCTTGCTTTACGGTAGTTCGACTTACGCTATTTTGACTTTACGATGGTGAGATAGCGATGCACCTTCAGTAGTCAACTATGATTTTGTTAATCTGTTGCCAGGCTAGTGATACAATACTTGGTACTGATGCCAGGTGATGGCAGTATTCATGCAGCCATGTTTCAAGGCTCTATAGTGATTGTGTCCATAAACTTACAGTGCTATTTTCAGTTTAACCAAATAAATTTGTATTCATTTATTTACTTTTCAATTACTGGTATTTGTTTGATTATTCAGCAATCAGCGAAAGTAGTGATTTTTTTTTTATTTATTTGTCATACCATGTTCATATTAAACTTTCCACTTACGATAGGTTCACTTACGGGACATAACCACATCGTAAGTCAAGGAGCACCTGTAGTGACATTTAGTTGTTCAGTGAATATTTTACCAAAAGCAACTTGTAATGTTTATCACTTGACACAATTGGCTATACTACAGGAGTAGATCAGATTGAATATTATTTTTATCATTATTATAATATTTTCTAAAATATAATTGACATACTTTATTATACATTTTATTTTTTTATGTACAGTGTCAGTAAAAAGTTTGAGTATACCTTCTTGAACCCATAATTATATACACTTTCAACGTTAGCACTTGCTGATTAGCAGGACTGGAAGTCAGTCTGGTGACTTGGTGATCTTTAACAAGTTATCAGCGATATCAACTTTATCAGCAAATATCAGCGATGTCTATCATAGCATACTTCAAAGGCACCTCAGTCACTTAGTATTACGGTAGCAAAATTATGACCCCAAACAGGAAAATGAAGGATGACTGTCCAGTTTTCAGAATTCAATCCGATGATTTTCCATTCAAGTCGAGTTGTATGATTTCCGGCTGGAACCGAACGCCTTCTGTTTGTGAAGCGGTAATCAATGAAAAAGGTGGCTATTTTAAGGATTCCAAGTTTTTGAGAGAATTTTCTATTTTCTTGAGCCCTGCATTGGTCCTTTTTTGTTTTCGTATATACTGTAAAGGTTGGTCTTCATTTTAAAATACCAGAGAATTATCTTTAAGGTTTTTAAAGTTTAAAATGTTTTTTTTACTGACTGTTGAGCATTTATCTCATCTATAAATAGTCTGTCGCGGTTGGATTACATTCAGTTTACATAATTCTGTGTCTGACAAGTATGTTTTGTTCATGTCAATCACATGTAATTTTGTACTGTAAGAGATTAAACTTCCACAATCGTTCACGTAAGTTTTTAAGATGCTAGATAATTTACTATTCGTGTCATTATAGAATTACATAAATTATATTCAGTTATCATGAGCTGAGAATTAACTGAAGATAAAAAAAATAATCATAAATGAAAAGAAGCATGTAGTACTCTCTTACCATCACTTGAACCCAGGGCCACTGGAAGAAGCAACAGAACAATTATAGCAGCCATTTAAGACTGAGCATAAATAACACTGTGGCTTCACAGTAAGTAGGGTGACTGATGTGTGAGATAGGTAGGAAAACTCCCTATGCGTGTTACTCCCCACTTGTTGTAAAATCGCATCCGCCTTTATGTATGTCACTCTGAAAATGACAGGAAATAGCAGAAAAGGTGAAGTTTTCATTTTCTTGTTTTTTAGATTACTATCTCCTCCCCTGACCGCGCAATCATTATTGTCTTTCATGTTATTTTATGTCCAGCCAAAGACCCACTTGACAGATTCCCTATTCGAAATCTCAGCAGCATGAATCTGGACAGCAACTGATGGGTTTATTCATTTCATTAGTTTGATTTGTCTCAGAAGTAACACGTTTTCTGTTGTTCAAGGGTGCAGAGAAAACAACCCTTACAAAACAAAAATATATTTAAATATATTTTGCTTAACAACATTGGACATTTACTAACAATTTAAACATTTCTAAACTAAACTTATGGAATTATATTCACAAATTGCATTATTCATCCCACAAATTAAAAAAAATAAAAAAAATAAAAAACATGTGTAACACACCTGTGAGATATGGCTTTATTTCTGTTTGAAATGTTCATAAAAATGTGTGAGTTTGCTTAAGAATATTTACTTGTTATTTAATTCTATGTGGCCTTTGTGATACCGTTAGTAGGAACTGACAAGAGACTTTTATTTTGAAAACCGGGGGGGATGTTGAGGAGCATGCGAGAGCGAGAGAGAGAGAGAGAGAGAGAGAGAGAGAGACGGAGATGGGGGGGATTGTGTCTAAGGAAAAGAGAGTTGAATAAGGATTGATAAACGTTTAAATATTAAGTGTATGTTTTTTTGTTTTTGGACGGTTTCTGTCCAGAAATGTTTTTTTCCCACGGAGGAGCGAACCATCCGCGGGATAGCTACTAGCCACTAGGAGAAGTAATGGTGGAGGCCTGTCGGTTAGCAGCACGAGCGTCTGAGCTTCAGTTGTTTGGTCGGACTGAAATACGTTGTCTAGGGGAAACGACGGGGGACTGGGACGGAGCTTATCCATTCGGGGAACTATTTTTGCCAGGACGCTGATCTGGATTCAGTTCTCCTGTTCATCCACTTTTCTAGCTGCTGTTCCTCGGTCGGCGGCTACGCTGTGTGAGTAAAGAGGACATTCGCCTATTTGGTTTGAGCTCCGACATGCGCGCCGACGAGACGGTGCCTCAGACGGTGGGTTGAAACAGTCCCGGGTGGTTTATTTTATTTACTTTTATTTGTTGTTGTTGTCGTCATCCGGCTTTGAATGTATTTGTATGTGCGAATGTTCAAATGCAGACCGTCATGGTCTGGTGTTAATAAATGGTGGTTCTTCCTTTTAAATTGTAACGCTTGGCCAGAGGTTTATTTGAAAAGAATCTGAAATTACTGTTGCTGGGTGACATTAACAGAATGGCTTACAGTGTTTGCTGTTCAGTTTATTAGTTTGAATTTATATTTCATTAGTCTATTTACTCTTTGAGATATGTCTCAAAGCGGAGGCTCACACTGTTAATATTATTTAAGGAAAGGGAGGTTTAATTATACAGCATCTTTTAGTATCCATTTCCATAGGCTACACCTGGCCGCTTAAAAAGCTCTCTGCGAGAATTCAACCCTAGACATATCTGCCTGGTACATTCCACAGGAGACAGGCTGTATGGTGGGCTACCATATACATTGTTTTGCTAGTTGTCTTGTGGCATTGTTACACATGCATATTCCTATAATATACTGTATGGAAAAATGTATTGAATACATATGTTTTCATATATTATAATATATTGGAAAATACATAAACAATTGCCGCTTTTCATATATTGAGATTTACAAGAACAAAATCTTTTAATGCAATATATTGCTTTATATGATCTCATACATTCTAAAATATATTTTGAGTTATATTTTTAAAGTATTTCATGTCATACATCTAATAATATTTGCAGCTACACTATAATATAAATGTCAGTGTATTGTTAGATGTATGATGTGCAGTTTGAAAAATACATTTACTCAAATATATTTCAGAATATATTAGGAATCATATAACTATTAATATAACCTACTTCACATCATACATCTAATGATATATTTGCAAATTATGTATTGCATAACTCAATGTTTTCCTTATGACATTCAACCTAGAAACAATGTGAGCAGTTCAACACTGTTCCTGATACATTACATGTTTAAACATATTTAAAACAGTAGTCACGTCTCCACTTGTGTATTATTAAATTCTATCCAAAATGCAAAGATAATCAATTTAAATATAATAAAGAAAAAAATAGTTTTATGATAATCCTTCTTCCACAAGTCTGTTTCTAAAAAACATTTATTTAGACCTTTATTTACAAAACATTCAGCAAAACTTTGAGAAAAATTTATAAAACATCAAATTATTTTTAAATTATTTTTACAGAAGAATGCTGTAAAGTTATACATATTATTTGTTTCTGAACTTATCAAATTTATATCCTGATTAACATGTTTTTGTAAACAGAATATGTCTGATTAATCGGAAAAATCAACTACACATTCATGTTGTTTGCAGTAGATGTAGACTCCATTGTCTTACTCTTCATTTGGTGTCTCAGTTCACAAATTCTTGTGTTGATGGTCTCCCGCACTTCACCAGATTTAGCATCTGGGTGGTGCCATTGGTGTTGTAACTATCCCTCTCTTCACCCCTTTTAAAATGAATGCTCAGCACTTTTTTCATATCAGTCAGCATTGCGGGTATTTCTGTGTTTAAAAAACAGGCAGCTTTTGTAAGCTACTAAGAAAGTCACTAATAATTTATTTTGTAGTTATTGATGTCAAAATGCAAAATAACTTTTTTTCTTGTAAACCATGGTATTTTTGTATTACTGACTTAAAATAAACTTACTGTTCTTGTACTAAACTGTGGTCTCGATTTCATCCAATGTGGTATCAAATGCAATGACTTTTATGTAACTTTATTGCAATACACCTGACCAGAAAAATTGTAAACAAAGACAGCAAATGACAGGTCCATGACATGGGTGGATGGATGCAAAACTTCACTGCACAGAAGGAAATTAATTAAACAAAACGCAAAAAAAACTACTTTCCTCGAGTTACCAGGTTACGGAGTTTGGCATTTTCCTTTTGTAAGGACTTAATTTGGATTGCAGCTCCTTAACCCTGCCGTCATCTGAGCTCTCACTACAGATAGCTGATGGCGTGTCAAACTGCAGCTCTAACAGGAGGTTCATGTGTGGCTTTCCTGTGTATGAACAAGTATTTGACTTTACTTACATGTACAGTACATTACATCTGTACATTGCTGACTTAATGTATTGTTTAACAAACATGTTTCAATTACATTTACATGTTCATAAAATTTTCTTTTAAAAGATTCTCATTCGCTAAACCTAAACTATGTATTTCTCCCTATTAAATTTAATAG
This sequence comes from Paramormyrops kingsleyae, assembly GCF_048594095.1. Lineage (NCBI taxonomy): Eukaryota > Metazoa > Chordata > Actinopteri > Osteoglossiformes > Mormyridae > Paramormyrops > Paramormyrops kingsleyae. The sequence goes on along the minus strand of NC_132797.1, from coordinate 35,391,701 downwards.
AGGAACTGACATTGTGATGTACAACCAGAACAAAAATATTTAACATCTTTTTAAAGTTCAAGTCCATCTCAGTAAGGCACAAAGTTGGCTTTTCCCACCAATCAGAAATTCTTGAAAATTTAGTTAAGCAAAATCTAAAAGTTAAGAAGAATCTATTAAAATATGAAAATTTAATTTCCAAACCTTTGACTGGTACCAAACGCATGACTGTCAGAAGATACCGAAACATCGATTTTCACTTGTTCACTGTAAATGTGTTCCACAAACTTAACATGGGGCTGAGTTCAGCACAGCCAATAGTTTCTTTACCTTAAATTATCTTTTTAATGTGAGAAAATGAACGGACTTCTTTTTCTGTGACCTCTAAAAAATCCAGCCGTTTTGGCTTCCTAATTCGTCTGGTGTTCATAACTGGAGAGGGCTCTTTAGTCATTTCCCACTCAGCCAATCTGAGAGCAGCTTCTTCATCTGAAACATATAAATGAGTTACATGATCTAAATTATATTTATCATCGTACTAAATGTCTAAAGACTACAATACAACGACAAGGAAAGCAGAGGAAAAGTAGATTTTGGCGTAGCTAAATTTGCCTAACCCTGACCTAGCAACGTGCTAGCATTTGTGTTGCATTGCATGTAATTCACAAAACATACTTCGAAGCACTGTATTACTAAGCTGCTATAAAGTTAGTGTCTAAAATAGCATTAAAAGTATCAGTTTAGGAAACAACTTGGAATTTATAAATGCGCTACCAGGCAACCTACCTGTTAATTGCAGCACGTATACACATTCCACAAGATAAGTTTTTGAAATGTCAGTTGAATCAAAGTCTATTACCCATTTGGTTTCGATTACACTAACTGCGTCTTTGTCTGGGCCAGCGTTACAGGAAACAATGCATATGTCTGCATTTCTGTCGCTATATTTTCTGCGCGCGAAGAAGTACTAACAACGATTTGTCTGCGCATGCGCAATTGAGAAGCTTTGAACAAGTAACAGCAAGGTTGCAGCTGTTGCGATGCATTATTCAAGAAAACCCAGAACATGCAACAGTTACACCAGACACAGTTGTTCAGATATTTAATAACGTTCTTGTGTACTAGAGGACTTCAAAAAAGTCAGGAAAAGAAACAGTTTCTCTGTTCTGTTACAAAGTGGAGACATTGAAAATGTTTAAAAATACCTGTTGATTGAGGAACAGGGAAGTACGGAGTGTTTTGCTATTGATACAGTAAATGACATGGCGCACAGCACTTTATGTGATTTGCCACATGTTATGTGTCTCAAAAAAGAAATGTCTTCATGTGTGCATTCCACTAAGATATTTCTTTGAAGATTATACTGCTCGTGTCCTTGCAATATTTATATATGAGTTAATGTCCTAACAATGATAGTGTTACTATTGATGACTCCACATGCTGTAATAGCTATCTGGAGCTTTTTGTGTGTTGCTCAACCAGCTGTTGCACACATCTATTGTTCTTTATTGTCGTGTGGAAAGAAAAAATGTCAAAATTGTATTAGGTCATTTTAACTTGTTTAAATACATTTGCAAAATTATAACTGGATGACTTTAGTCTTGGTCTACTAACAATTTCTGTTGTATTTTTGTGTAATAATTTATGAATATTTTCAAATTGCAAATTCATGGCCCCCATAATCTGTCATGCACTAATAGAGCAGTAATTGAATTAGATATGAGTATTACCCACTTATCTATACTTAATACAAATATAATATAAACAATATCTTAAGTCATATATTTGAAAATACATCATACGTCTCACAAGTCATTTAAAATATATTAGAATATACTGTTTAATATACAGTATATTTTTGTTAGTTCACGAAGCAGACAGTGTGAAGAACATGTGGGCATGTTCGCTGGCGAGGTGCAAATAGCTCTCACAAGAACTCTCATAATGAAAAAGGAAGAAGGTAAGGCCAAATGGAAACTTCATTTTCTTTGCTTTTAGATGTCTTTTATGAGAAATTACTTTCCATTCCAACAAAAGCCAAAAGGTTAGAATGCGACACTTTGTGTCATCAAACCCCTTAGACTACTGACTTGAAATTTTTCAATGAGGTGTTCAACTTAGTTTTTTTCCCAGATGAAAATAATGCAAAATTAGTATCTTTGATGGTTGATCTCAATAGGAACTATATCATCCATTTCGTGATCTGCACTCTGGCCACCCCACATCCTGTTTTGAAAGCTTGTGTTGTGGGTCTTGAACACAAAATGAGAGCACCAGTGACCACAAAACTGATAATAACTAACAGTGCGAAAGAAATTGTTTTGAAATTTTCAAGCACAGCATCCTGTATTTAAGCTGTGTCAGAAATTTTGCACTTTTGACTATTTGCGTTTTTTAATGTGATTTGTATCAGTGTTATAACAAGAATTTAAATTACATTTACTAATTTAGCATATACTTTCATTCAAAGTGATGTACAATTGAGAAGGTCGGGTCAGTCAGTTTCTAGAACAGATGTTGAGGACCTTATTCAAGGGTCCAACGGTAGGGTGACCAGATAATCCATGTCATCCCAGACACCTTGAGCTAGGACAGGATTTGTAACCTACCATTTAAATTAAAAGGACCTGGATTTCACTTAAGCACTGAGTTCTTGCTGTGTGCTGATTGCATGGTCAGTCTCCTATAACCATGTACGTGTCACTAATGTTAATGTGAAACAGCTAGATGAGTCTTTCAGTCAAGGAAACAAACCAGTCAAAGCACAAGAAGAACTTAACAATTTAGCCAAGCGCAGGAGCCTTTCGGTTTTAAGGTAGTTTGTAAAACCTGAAGTAGCTCAAGGTGTCCGGGATGACATGGATTATCTGGTCACCCTATCCAACGGTGACATCACTCTATCAGCCAAGGAATTTGAACCCGCAGTTACACACCACCCCCAGCCAGGCACAATCGTAAAAGTATACCATTATTAATATAATTATAAGATTCAATTAATTCATATACACCTGGTTCTGACATCATTATTACAAAGAATAATTGTGTCATGATAAACAACAAACAACAGCAACAGAATTGTTTGAAGTACACAGTAAATTTTAATTGTATTTTGTGAAACACGTTTCAAAGAAGCTGGGACAATATGATAAAACAATATCTTTAAAATACAGACGTATTGTGCGAAAGAGCTCCCAAGTATAAGGGAGGTCATTATTAGGGTTCACATTTTTGCATATTACCATGGCTATTTAACACACAGTCCATGAAATCCAAAGCACATTTAAGGTATTCCTCAAACACTTCATATGGTCATAAGCTGAATATAACTCCAGTTTATAGAAGCAGTTGTGAACAATTTCATGACACACTGACACCTGCTGGCGATGCTAGATTTCACACTGAAAGCTGAAAACTCCTATGAGACATTTCATTCTCTCTGAAAATGTGCGCATCAAAAAATAAATAAAACAAAATAACACACATTCTAAATAAAATTACAGAGTCATGTGTGGTAGCACAGGATCCCTGAAAATTAATAATGTGTAACAAAATGTGTTATAAAATATCGCTTGTGTATTACACGAATTAATATACCACAACAATGTCATGCGTAGAACTTTGTAATAAAGGTTATGTAAGAAATCCCACTACAAGCTACTGAATGTGAAAAAATACATTCCTTAATTCTGACATTTTAAATGTTATAGTTTTATTCCTTTGTTTAAAAGGTTATATCTGTGTTATGTTGCACCACCAAACTTCACATTGTAAAGTACACAGTAAAAAAAAAACATATAATGTTAACTTAAAAAGTCATGCAATGTCATACATTTTCAATGGTAAATTTTCATAGGAAATTCTCATAGCCAAATCTGCAGTCCAATGTTTTCGAGGCGACAGGAGGCATTCCAACAACCTTCCTCCTGTGGTTCATGTTGATGATCTGCAATTACAACAGAGATGCACCATAAGGTAAAGGCTTGGGGGCCAATGTACAACTGCAACTAAGCAGGGCTATGTTGGCATATGGAAAACAAAACAAATAACGATTTCAACTTTTAAAACATGCATTCCCTTCAGTAGTTAACTATGTTTTCAATAAGTGATAGCTGGACTATTTTATGATATAAGTGCTATATGACTATTTAGCACAAATACGCAAGCATTTTTGTGTTTAGCATACAGACTTACATTATTGATGACCGCAATGATGACAATGATGATGACGACGAACGCAAACAGTATCAATGGTAATACATATGCTTCTTTTGAGGTGTCCTCTGGATCAGCTACGATTTTCTCTGCATGTGCTGGACAGTCAGGTTCTTCTGCAGAAAACAAGATGAAACTGTTACGGAACAATATATTGGCTGCTGCGGTACTATTGTTGTATTGCGCATATTGAGCAGCTACATTCTTAGGATTAGAATCTAACCTCACTTGCTGGAATTATTCAGTGGAATAAAACTGTTTTGATCAATCATGCAGACTATTATTTCCACTCTAAATGAGATCCGTGTGTGATGTAGCTGGTAAGTTATGGGCTGGGGGCATCCCTTCTCAAAAAGAAGACGGTAATCACTTTAACCACAATTGTTCACTGCCTTCAGTGGTTTCTCTGCTTGTGTCAGAGCCGATAATTCACAAAATCATCATGTTTTTCCCTGAAAATGAGACTATGACGATAGTCTCGATGAGTATTTCCTAAAAAAACAATACTGCAAAAAAAAAAAAAAATCTTTTTCATAATGTGGAGCCTGAGAGCATTGCCATGTTAAGGATTGTTCTAATTACAGAGCAGACATGCCATCTTCTGTGCTCTGTCCAAGAAAATGGACTAAGAAGTGTTTCCTAAACTTATGTGTTATTGCCTTACATGTGATCATTATTGGAAACTGAAAAACAGTCAGGTGAACAAGATCAGTGTTAGGGAGGTTAGGGTTGTTTACCTTCTATGTAGACTATGGTTCCATTCCCAACCCGGAGAAGGTAAGGTGGGGGAAAGAGCACTTCCAGGGCGCAGAAGTACAGGTCTGTGTCGACACCCTTCAGTCCAGTCACAGTGAGGTTTACACCATTGGACGAAATTTCACCCCTACATTTCACTATTCCCTCGGTTTCGAAGTAGGACTGCCTAGTGTTGAAAGTGGAGGCACACATCTCCTGCTTCTCATACTGGCCGCGGTACAAGGCCAGGTGTAGCTCCTCCGTCCCACTCGACAGCTCGTAGGAACAGCGAATCACAGCCTCACCTCCGCGGCCCACAGTCCTGTAGGGCTGGAACACGTGCAGGGCTGAGGGGAGACAGGTTTGTAAGGTGAGGAAATGAGGCCAGCCTTTCAGGCTTACAGTTTAAACACTTTCTGAGCATAGCAGCAGCGTGGGAAGAAAATGACCATGAATGGTTTTCTAGTAACAGTTGATTTCAAGTGAATAGTCAAAGTGAATAAAATCCAAATAAAACATGGAAAAACAGACAGAATACACCAACAAATGAAAAGAAATGTCCCATGGTCTAAGTTTTTGCAAGTTAGTGCTAATTAATTATCTCACAAGTTTAAGTATTGAATGAATGATGATATTAATATAGAATACAGTGGTCGTCTCAAAAGTCACTTACCTCTCCCTTCCTGAGGCCAAAGGCTGATGAGTGTAATTATCAAGATAATCATTGCAGCTAATAGTGTTGTTTAACACTAACTCCGTCGTTTTATACCATTGAGTGTTTTGGAAAGCCTTATGACATCAGCTTGTGTGGCCGTTCTTTTTTGGAGGAAGCACTGAGACGTGCCAGTAACAAAGATTTTAAATATGGGCTGACTTTCATCCTGAACCGCATGGAAAATGCACAATCTGCAAGGCGAACATTAGCTGTAGCATCGCTCTGAGTATTGTAACTGTAGCACGTCATACAAAATATGCAGATTCTGAGGTTTTTGTTGGAAGTCGTTTTAGCGTTATTACAACTGTTCTTTGCAGCTTGTTTTTGTGAATCAGTAATTACAAAAAAGCTCTGAATGTTCCTTTAGCCTGAGATTCTTCCCTCTGTGCACTTTCCACTGTTACCTGCTTGCATCAGCTCTGCCAGTCCTGTGAGCTGTGCTTGCAGAAAAAAGACATTGATGTATCACTGGTTGATACTCATTGATTTATTGGACACTGTTGTATTTTACTATGTTTCTAACCATTATTGTAAAACGTTTCTCAGTGAGTCTAGCTGTGAAATGCTAATCTAAGGCCTACCCACTATCCAGCTATTTCCTGTGTGACATATTCCATGAGATTTCTTTCCTTTAACTGTTGAATTGCACATAGTGTTTACCTGTGAGTTTGTGATTTGTGGTATCTTGTTTTGGCTGTCTTGTTTCTTGTGAGAGGCCCTCAGTTTGCTGTCATCTTGCATTGAACAAATTGTATTAAGAACAACAAAAATTCTCCACTGCTTCACATGTAAATACTATTGTCAGGGTCTGTACCGTCTGACCCGGTCCTTTGTGTCTCTTCTCCTTTTGGCCTGCAGGTATTGCCTGTCATCCTGCTTTGCCCCTGTCTCTTAGCCCTTCGGCTTTCAGTGTTCTTTCTTGCTCTCCCTAACCCCTGCATAGCTCACTGACTGAATGATGTCCGAGCTGACATCCTTGTTTTGTGATTAGCTAATTATAATCCACCCCATCTTTTCATTCATTCATCCATTTTCCAAACCGCTTATCCTTCTGGGTCGCGGAGTGGTCCTGGGCCAATCCTGGAAGTTACTGGCATGAGGCGGGGAACAACCCAGGACGGGGGGCCAGCCCAACGCAGGGCACACTCACACACCATTCACTCACACACCATTCACTCACCCATGGGCAATTTAGTAACTCCAATTAGCCTCAGCATGTCTTTGGACTGTGGGGGGAAACCGGAGTACCCAGAGGAAACCCCACGACGATTTGGGGAGAACATGCAAACTCCACACACATGGAACCCAGGCGGAGACTCAAACCCTGGTCCCAGAGGTGTGTGGCACCACCATGCCGCCCCCTGCACCCCACCTGCTTCTAGTTAATCTGTGATCCCTTTGATTGGTTAATTGATTATGAGTTACACCAGTCCCTTGCTCTTCCTGGTTTTCTGTGTGTATTTAAGTTCCTGCCGTAGTTCGTTTCTGCAGTGGGTTGTTGTGTGCCGCATTTGCCTGTTTCAGTTTATAGGTCTGTTTCTGGTCTTGTCTATTCCCTTACTTGTTCTTTAGACTTTTTAGTCCTTGTTAGTTCAGTGACCTGGTTAAGTCTTATCTTAGTTATTTAAGTTGGTGTTTCCCTGTCTGTTTATGACTCATTGTGGTCCTTTGTTCTTGTGTTATTGTTTTGGTAATATCCTGTGTTTCTTGGAGCCATAAGTGGATTGTCACCTTTTTTCCTGCCAGTGCCATGACGACTGTTTGGTAGCCTTTTACGATTTGGGTGAAAAACATCAGCTTGAAATGTAGTGCCTGAAGGTTTTGAGTTGTATATTGTAGCAAACAGTAGTTGGAATTCACCTTACAGGCTGACCAAGTAGATTGAATTAAAGATGGGGCAGTGCAGTGGTTAGCGGTTAGCATTGTTGCCTCACACCTCTGGGACCAGGGTTCGAGTTTCCGACGGGGTTCCATGTGTGGAATTTGCATGTTGTGCCCTGCGATGGGTTGGCTCCCCATCCTGGGTTGTTCCCTGCCTTGTGCCTGTAGCCTCCGGGATCGCCTCTGGACCCCTCCCCCCCCACCCCCCACATCCCAGAACTGGACAAGAAGTTTCAGAAAATGGATGATGAGATCATTTACTACTACAAGGGGACAATGGGTAGCACTGTTGCTTATAGGGTTAGCAGTTGGAAAGTCACCTCTGCTCAGTGCTTGTGCAGTCTGCCTGCTTTCTCTGTCTCCCTCAGTTTCCTCAGGGTTTTTTGGGTTCCTCCTGCAGTCCAAATACATGCAGTTATGCTAACTGGCTTCTCTAAATTGCCTGTAGTTTATGATTTTTATGTGCAAGCATGTGCTTTGCAATAGACTGACGCCTTAACTAAGGTGCACAACAACCCTGACTAGGAGATGCAGTTAGGAAATGGATGTTTCCACAACATCTTGATGGTTTGGCTGCATTTGAACTGGTTGCTGAATGTAACAGAACCTATTCCTCGCCTAGAAACAATAACCGCTTTCATGACATTTTCTCTTAGCTCCAGCATCATGCTTTTCAGCTCTGCACAAATGATTGCAGCACAAATGCATGTCTTGAAAAAAAAATCCACTCCTATTGCAAGTTTAGGGGAAATTTTGCTTTTGAATTGATTCATTACTGACTACCCAGGATATTAATGGTTTTTCCCCCCCCCATTTTAAGCAGTTTTAAAGCTCCTGATAAAATTAGGCCTTTTACAGCTCTGGTTGTTAGTAGTTTATCATTGTGAGTATTAATTGTGCAACATTGTGAATATAAATTGTGCAACAGTCGTAGGTAGTCAAAAAAATGCATGTTTAATGATTTCGATGTTGGTGTGAAACCATGATATTACCCCGTTAAAGTGTATCAGCTTAGTCATTTCAAAATATCTAAGTTCCCTCAGTACTCGCAGTAACCATTTGATATACCCATGCATTTCTTGACCACAAGTATACCATGCTTGGCCGCCTTATCAAATTTGTTAACTAGTTAAGTTGATTTGAATGAGACTGGGGTGGCCCCGGGGAGACGTTTGGGAACTGAAGCGATGTGCTTCTAGCCACGCAACAAGATATCAGTCATTTCTGGAGAACAGAAGAAATTCGTTTTTTAGTTTTACTGTTCATTTGCTTCAAATGTCAAATTGCTTTTTTTCAAGCATGCATACACTTGCTATGTACTTTCTTTGACTGTCTCCTTTATGGCGTATTTTCCATAATGACATATTAAGTTGTCTCTAATGGTTCAATGATTTACACTCGTGTTAGAGAACCTAGCAACTTGCTGTTTTTCACTGCAACCAATTCATCACAATCACATTGAGAATAGTTAAGCTTTCACACAGGGCCACTCCTGTGACAGGATGTTCCACCAGCCGTTTTAGAGAATTTAAGCAGCAAACCACACATTTGCAGTTTCTTTCCCACTGCAGACCAGTTGTGTGAGTTAGCTTTTGAAAATCTGCATTTTTGGCCAAGATTCCTTTACATCTTATTAGGTAAAATGCAGTAGAATAATGCTAAACTTTGGTGTCATGGTCACTTTGTTGTCCCTTCTGACTGCCAGTATTTCTTCCCTTTTACTAAAGCTGAAATGCATTTTGTGTTTGTTCCAACATTCAGAACAGACTTCAAATCTTTTTTAAAACAAAGACAAACTCACACATTCTGCAAAACTGTTTTTTGGACAATTTCTATGTAATTCTTTGCATGATCTATTATTCTACATGAAACAAATGTCCTAGCTGAAAAAGCAACATTTTTTAGCCTAACTTTCACCAGAATTGGAATAAATGACAACGCCATACCAAGTCAGCCGGAAATTCTTGATATAGTAGATTACTGCTTTAAATGGCTTTTGCTACCCAAAAATTTCTGTAAAATGAAATCATACCCTGAAAAATCTATTAATAAATGCAATGAAGTATAATGAAAATAGATTTCTCAATCTTCATAATAATATATATAAATGGTTACATTATTGGACGGCTAACAAATTTCTTATTTTCTGTGATGAGTAACTAATAGAATAGAAATAGAAGATTAAATATGGTTAACTGCAATTTTTTTTCTGTTAAATGCAAAATAGTTTTTCATGTACGGTCAACCCTTTTGCATTGCGACTTTCTTCATTACGGTTTTGATATGTCCTGGGGTTGGCATAAGAAATCACATGTGTCACAGTTTTATGAAAACCGCAGACAACACACGAAGGTCAGAAGACAACAAACACAAAGTTTAGTAACTCATAAATGCATAAAATATACAACTCAGGAAAAAATTTACACTCCATATTTTTTAAGAATCTGCATTGTTAAATCCTAGTTTCATCCTGGTTCTGCTGGCAGAAGGCTATGCTAAGCACCAGCAGTACACAAGAACAATGTGACTAGGAGACACTGGGAGCAACCAAAAGCCAGCCAGGTAAGGGCAGAAGCAACATTCTAATGCCAGAGGTTACTATTTATCCAGCAGTGCCTCATAAATCGGAGGATGACATCAAGTGACCTTCAAAAAGAATGGGAAGCATTAAGTGCAGGTGTGAAGTGCACTGCTGGGACAGTTTGTATCAGGCTCCTAGAAGCAGGACTGAAGTTCCATACAGCAATGAAGAAGCCCTTCATTAATGAGAAGCAGTGAAAAGCAAGGCTGTAGTGGCTGCAAAAAAATATAATATTTTACACAGAAGTATACCCATAAATTGAGAAATGAGTGAAACTAAAAATTTTGCTGTGGTCTTTTAAGTTTTTCCAGAGTTGTATGTACAGTGTGGGTTTGGAGGACACCAAGTGCTTTCATGGCAGCCTCTCACATGATATCTCACAGTGATCTCACAGTGATCTTACAGTGATCTTTGTATCTTGCATTGCCATTTCGCCTCACTTTGCTCGCCAAGGGGGCCAAAAAATATTATGCGATTTTTTTTTCCAAATCGCGGGGGGCCTGCGCTCTTAACCCCCATGATATGGAAGTGTCTACTGTACTTCAGGAAAATCATGAGAACACAATCAAACTAAATACAGCATTCATTGTGCAGGGTTGTAGATAACCACAGATATAAGATGCACTGTATGGACTAAAAATGATCTGAAATATGAGCTCATTAGCATCCATTAAGCAGTCAATAGGAATGGTTGAAACCACAACATTCTCATGTTCTGCTGATTAGATGATCAGCATTCTTCGCCAGTTGAGCACTTGGGCCTTCCTGTGTGCTGATGTGGCAGGGAAGCTGCCTACGCACCTCTCTGCTGTGACTAAAACGTGACTGCCTTTACAGTCATCTCATGACGTCAATGCCTTCTATTTAAAGATGAATCTTTAGCTTTTAATGTCAATTGTTCTGACTTACACGCAATAAGCGAGCAGTTTTGTTATAGCATTGTTTTTCTTTCCATGGATTTTCTTGTTTTACAATTGCGTCATACAGTCATCTCATACCACTTATCTCTGCATTTGCCTCTATAAAACTTCTCCAAATATTGCTAATATACCTACATAGCTTGTTCATAGCATTTGCTGCTGAAAATTTGCCTGTCCAGCATAATTACCAGTATCGCATTTTGTAGCAAAATTAGTTATTCATTATTAGTTAACCTGTGATAAAAATTCTCCAATAATCATAATGTAAATTTTAGTTATGTTAGAAACTATATTAGTGTCAAGCCCTGCCTGTTTGACTCTGCTGTTTTCTCCCTAGCATGGTCCTAATGAGCCACACCTGTTAATTGCTTGTCTAACCTCACATTCCTGCCCTCATGTCACTTACTCCAGCTGTCTCTCGTTTGCTCCCTCGGCAGTCCTGTGACCCCCAGTCCTGTCATTACCATCAGCTCTCTCGTATGTCCAAGTCCTTCCCCATGCTAGCTTCCTCGTTTGTTGACCCCTAGCGGTCTGATTTTGTTTCTCTGCTCCCATTTGCCTTCAGTAAAGCCCTTTCAGTTCTCCTGCCTTTGACTCACTTGGTTGCCGGTTGTAACCATTAGTTTATGTGGACAAGAATGCAGCAGTAGATGATGCTACAGGGGAAAAGCTTGATTTAGAATGGCAATCCTGATTGGAAACTCAGTAATGAAATATCCCTCATGAAACTGTTTTATATATATTATCTAATCTAGATGTCACAAATACCTCGAAAGAACACTGAATAGCTTATTAAATTAAAACATTTTTGAAATGTAATAATATGTCAATCATGCCACTGCTGGTCTCTTAAGTAACGCCCTTAACCCCAGCTGCCCCAGAGACATCAGATGACCCTGCTGTCTGATGCTCACTTTGGGCAAAACCTGGTAAATAAATTAAAGTAAAGGTCCTGTGCTGGCCTGCTTGAGGGAAAATGTGCTTCCCCTGTACTGGAGACCCCAGCCCCCTCTGGACCACCAATTTGTATATATTTCACATTCCCTATATAAATCCCACCCCCAAGTAGTATTTACATGCATCCTCATCCCCTGCTACTCCTTACCCACAATAAACACTAAAAAATGGCCAATATTCTGCAAAGCTCTACAACAAAAATATATGACAATATGTAATAATTTAGTATTCAATTTATTTTATGCCAATAATGTGATTTGAACTTGTCTCACTCTGCATTGGTTTAGAACTTTCTATTTAATCCTAAATTTAATCCTCAATTCTGTTTTGGTACTTTTCGTTCCCAGTTGTGAATCATTAAACCTGTATGCGAACCTGGATCACAGAAGTCGTTTGTTACAGAATGGTCTTGTTCCAGTAGTGTGTCTTTTAAAATTCATAATACAGACATTTGCTCAGAAAACATAGGTATTTTTGATTGTAAATTTAAAAAAAAATCTCTTTTGAGGCCAGTTGAGTGAAACATTCAGTTCATATATCAGCAGAAATTTTGAGGAACATTGTTATAATTGGTTTGTGACCATGTGCGGTAATAGCCTGCACTGTTAAAAATATCTCTGGCTGGTTGTAATCTGGAGTTCATCGTAAAATCATAAGCAGAGGTATAGATTATGCTGAGGCATCTAAGGAAATGACTGGTTAACTGTACGTCAACCCTATCATCACTGATAACGCTTCGCATGGTGCTTTTTCCACCTATAGTGGGGAGGGTGATTGGGTGGAAGTTCCCTAACATATACAAACTTTGATTGCTGTCGCTTTAAAACCATGACAGTAATAAAATCAATGAATTTATGTGGAAGGATGGAGGGATGAATGAATGGATGAAAGGGTGAAATACATGAGTGCTATCAATATGAAAGGCAGATTAAAGTCAATGGGAGGAAAACTGAGGGATGAAAAAGGAGATGAAGGACGGTTAAACATTCAAAAGTTGGTTGAATACTTTTGAGATGCACACTGGATTTATTTCAAGTTATGAGGTTTTATACTGAAGATTGACTGAATGGGAGCAATTTTAAAATTTTAGTCTAGAGGATGGAATAGTAAAAAGAAAAAACAAGCACACTTCTCCTTAATTGGTGGAACAATAATAAAAGAATCATGCATCTTTAATTCAGTCCATTTTATTAGACTATAAGGTAAATTCTAACAATATATACAACAACAATAACTCTAACTCTTTAATGACCTACAGTCATTAAATTTCCAAAATGAAATTATTTGATTATAAATGCATTGTGTGTAAAGCAGTGGAGAGAAAGCAGGGATATATGTCTGCCTGTCATCACCTGTCTGTCCCCCGCTTTGAGACTCAAATCTTAAAATTTGGACAGTGTGAATTGGGACTTTGCTATCTGGCTCATTTGACTTCCTCTGCCGGCCCCTGGAGGATGGGCTCCCCCTTTGAGTCTGGTTCATCCCAAGGTTTATTCCTTCTAGGGAGTTTTTCCTTGCCACTGTCGACTGTGACTTGCTCATTGGGCAGGGATAATATAAAGTGCTTTGAGACAATGTAATGTTGCAAAAATGTGCTATACAAATAAAACTGAGTTGAATGGAATATGTGAAGACCATAGTAAGGCTGCCTACGCTGGAGTTTCAGCACTATATCGTCATTATTTTCGCCCACAACTCGATAAGCAGATTAATAGTATGCCTAAAAATATTAATGAGATGCATTTTGTGAAGCCCAAAATTTAATAGTCTTTATAAATTCAGCGTATCCTCATGCTTAATAAACTAGGTTAGCGGAGCACACCACATGTGACACAAGCGGTAAGCAGTTAAGTTGTGATTAAGAAAAGGACAGATCAGCAGCCACATCTTTAAAAACAGGAGATAGACCTACTCTGGTGAAACAAGGTGGTGTGCGGTACGTTTTTTTTTGTAAGTATGGTTTTCATTTTTATTTCAGTTCACGAATTATTTACTTTAATTCAGAGTCCATTTTCATTCCAGTTTACAATCCCAACAAGTCCTAAAAAAGCTTTAATAATGAGTGTATTTACAAGGACATAATACAAAAGATATTAAAAAGATCTTCATTCTAATGTTAATTTAACAAACATAAATAGACATCACTTTGGGATGTTTTGCCTACTCTGGCGGTCCATCATCCAGAATAGCTCCTGTGCATTTTCCCTTCAGGTGGTCCTGCATAGGGTGTGTATTGCTATGGTATGCCATCGAACTTTGCACGGTATAAAGCCACCTTTTTGTGTTGTGATTATTTAAACTACTCCCATAATTAGGTATTGATATTAAAGGAAAACATTTGTTATAATGGGGCGGCATGGAGGTGCACTAGTTAGCATTGTCGCCTCATGTCTCTGGGACCTGGGATAAAGTCTCTACCAGGATTCCATGTGTGTCTGCATGTTCTCCCCATGTCGTTGTGGAGTTTCCTTTGGGTACCCAGGCAAATTCAGGTGGCCCAGCAATATATAAGGGCCCTTGAATATGTAAAATTATTCGTAAATTCAGGTGGGGGGAGCCCAAGTTACATTTTGTGCTTTGGGCCCTGAATTTCTAGCTACTACCTATTTTATAAAACATTTGCCACTCATGCATTATTTATATGTTCTTCTGATAGACGCCATTTAAAAGAAGTAATAACTTTGCCACAGTTTTATTCGTAATTGATTTTATTCTCAAGTATTCTCAAGATGAGTATTTGACATTTTGTTACTACGTTATGTGATGTTGCTGTGTCATTATTATAGATATTATTCAAATATTAAATATTTGTGTGAATTAAGAGGAATTGACACACTTTTTAAAAATTTCACCGATTGAAATTTAGTGAGTTAAATGTTCCACAATTAAATGACTTGCATGTCATTTCTTATTCACACAATACTTAAAACGAAACTTATCTGCAGAGCTTTTCATTTAAATATTGTTCCCTTGTTGTAGTGTAGTAAAAGTGTAAAATGTAATATTTTTAGACTGTCAAACAAATTAATATGAGTTATGATTTTCTTACTACTTTTCATGTGTTGTCAGTTTAACCCACTTCTGCATAAACAATTTACGATTTATTCTTTTTTTTCTGTATAACAATAAACAACTTAATGAATATCCAGCTGAAAGTGCTACCTGATGTTTGTGAATTTAGCAGCTAGTCAGCAGAAGATCTAGCTTCTGAACTTGAGCCAGTAACACATTCATTAATGTGATTATTTTTATTAGGTGCTGGAAAAAAAATGTCCACTATTGGCAGCCAACAGATGACATTTTTGCAGAATGTTGATCTGCTGTCTGGCTCTTCCCAGTGGCATGTTCATTGTTTTGATGTTTGACTCTCGCACAGCCCCTCGTTGCTGTTGGATGCAGTGCAAAAGGCTGTCTGAATTATACTAACACGATACTAAAGCAAGAAACCTACTTCACAGAAAAATACTTCACTTTCAGATCGAGGGGAATTATTATTTAAGGGAAGCAAAAATACAACCTATATGCTTTCTAGAAAAAGCTGTAATAAATGATGACAATATTGGTCATAGAAATCTTCCATCATGTCAGGAATTTGATGCTATTGAATTCTAGTCATTTGACTGTGGAAAAAATGAGACGGAAGTGCCAGTTATGAGGTGGTGACGTACGTGCAGGTGCCATGAGCTGGGCTCAGTGTCTGTGCCCTGTGTGACTGCTGCCCCTAGCTGTCATTTGCAGTAATACTGATATGGTACTTACAGGTACACAGCTCTCGAAAAACATTAAGAGACCACTCCATTTTTTAAATTTCTACGTCTATTTCTGTGGCAGCCATTCCATGTGCAGTATTTGTTGTCTTCCAACACCAACCCACCTGATTCAACTTCATGAGGTACTTATTATTTGGAAAAACTCCAGCAAATGACGATAGTTTTCTATCCTGTTTTAATAGGACGAAATGGATATTAAAAAAAAGATTTCTAATATTATGCTTCAACTCATTTTAATTAAGTTGCATCATGCTACAACCTCTGACTGTGCCAAAGATGAAGGCTGCTGTCCTGGTCCTGCTGGCAGAGGGCTGCTGTCCTGGTCCTGCTGACAGAGGGCTGCTGTCCTGGTCCTGCTGGCAGAGGGCTGCTGTCCTGGTCCTGCTGGCAGAGGGCTGCTGTCCTGGTCCTGCTGACAGAAAGCTGCAGTGAGTGTTAGGTTAGTTCCTGGCTTAGGATTTCCAAGATGGTGGTATACAAGAACAAGGTGAACCTGGAGTCTCTGGGGACGACCAAAGACTAGTCAGGCAGAGGTTACAAGTGACTTACTAATGTCAGTGATGATTGCCAACTCACCCAACAGTGCCTCATGAATCAAAGGATGATATTAACTTTTCCCAAAAAAGAATTGGAAGCTAGGATGGTTCAAAACTGGCTCCTTGAAGCAGGACTTATGTCAATAAGAAGCAGAGAAGATCCAGGCTGGAGCTTGCAAAAGACCATCTTCTAGGATGAGTCCAATTTTCAGTTCAGCCTAACACAGGCTATTTGACAGTTAGAGACTTGGAGAGGCCCACAAGCCACATTGTCTCAAGCCCATTGTGAAATTTGCCATACACTCTTAAAATAAAAGGGTCCATATTGAACCTTTAAGGGTTCTATAGCTTGGTACATATATGACACCCTCAAAGGTTCTATATAGAACCATTATAGAGGGTTCAATTAAAATAAATAGCACCTTTTGGAAGGCAATGGTTCTATTTACTGTGGTTAGAACCCCTATAGATCTATATAGCACCCCCCAAGAACCCTTTTTTCTAAATATATACTGCATCAAAGCTTTTTGACTTTGTCAGGAATCTCTATTTAAACTAAATAAATTAAAACAAAATCAAGGTAAGGCATGCCCATACATGTAAGGTAAAATAAAACCAGTTCAGTTTATGTATATAATTCACTCGAGGTTTATTTTACCATTATTTTTTATATTGAAAATGAGAGGAATGCTGTCAAAAGGAAGGTCCAGAAAGCCACACCAAAAATATTAAAACAATTCTTTTCATGGATAAGGAAGCCTAACAAGGTAACCAAGAGGTAAGAAACAAATTGGATGATAAATAATTGTTTTGAGGGTATCTTATGGCTGATGTAAGACACGGCTTGGCACCGACCCGTCTAACATAAGAGACAGGAACAGAAAGCTAACATAGGCCGAAGGTTAAGCGTGTTAAATGAAAGGCAGCTGGATAATTCCCTATAATGACACACTATAACGAAATCAAACGTGACGTGAAAACATTTCACCTGTTTAATAGACCTCGATAAAAATGTCAGGGACGTCTACGACAAACGCAGATTGTTGACTAGTGGGGTAACACTCTACCTTTTGGGAACTGAAATGTAAAACTAGCAGCATCGCAAAAGGGTGTTGTACGTTTTTAAAAATATTTCATCAAATGAATTTATTAATGTAGCATGAAAGTTTTTTTCAAAGTAAGATGTACAGATGTTTTAAAATGTAACATGAAAGTTTTTTCAAAGTAAGATGTAAAGATGTTTTAAAATGTAACGTGAAAGTTTTTTTCAAAGTAAGATGTACAGATGTTTTAAAATGTAACATGAAAGTTCTTCAAAGTAAGATGTACAGATGTTTTAAAATGTAACATGAAAGTTTTTCAAAGATGTACAGATGTTTTAAAATGTAACATGAAAGATGTACAGATGTTTTAAAATGTAACATGAAAGTTTTTCAAAGATGTACAGATGTTTTAAAATGTAACATGAAAGTTTTTCAAAGTAAGTAAGTAAGTAAGTTTTCAACCAATCAGAGTATTTTAAAACAATGGCACTGAAATGTCACCACATTTTAAAGCTAACAAGGTAACATGATTATATCAGCGGAACAAACCAGTCGCCGGTATGTATAGACAGATCATGTGTTGCTCAACAAATCGGCACATTTTGAAATCTATTTGTATTTAGACAAATATATTGGGAATAAAGCGTTGCATTTTAAAAGGCAGACACTGAGGCCGAATTTAAATTGGTCACAATTGTATTTTTTTTCTGCAGCTAGAAGTGTAGACTGAGCCTGATTTTAATTGGCATGTTGGTGTAGGATTCTTGCAGTAGAAGCTATGTAGTGAATTGCGGTACCCTGAAATTAAGTGATACGTGTATTAGAATCGTGAAGTGTCATCTTCCTTTGTTTTAGGTTCACCCCAGGCATTTTTATGAACTGTAATGTAATATCTGACAGTGTGTGATGAATTTCTGAAGGCATTTTAAATATGACCATTTCGTGGAAACGTCTCATGGAAAAATGTAGTTGCAGTTTGTCAGGACTAAAGACTGTTTGGTGAACAAGTCCTGAGGTTAAAGAATGCCTGCCTGCTGCTTAAAACATTGTATTGTATGCTGAATGTTTCTTGCCCGTAGAGTACATGTTGCTATACTGTTCCTTTATTATATTTAAGTATTATTTTATAAATCATTTAATGAAATAGGTAAATATCTCATCATTGATGACTGTGGTCCACCTGAGTGACATGAGGTGGTTAAATGATTTGTGGCAGAACAAAGCAGCAGCATGAAGTGGAGCAGTGAGTAGAATATAGAGAATGCAGCAGCAGTATCACAAAATTAGCAATTCACTGTGGAGGCAGCGATGTTAAATGTTACACTATATGTTGCTGTATATCTCAAATCTCAAAACCATATGACAACCTTAATCATAGCCCTAAGTCTATGACCACCATAGCAGTAACCTTAGCCCTTATTCTATCTCTAACACAAGCTATAACTCTAATCTTAAACACACCCTTAGTCCTTATGTAAACACGCTAAGCCTAAGTCTAATGGTAATTCTAATCCAACTGTAACCCTACTAAGTATGCCCAATCGAGTGCACACAACAAAGTGTACACTACGTAATGCGCACTACGAAGTGTGCACTGGAAAGTGCACACTACGAAGTGCGCACTGGAAAGGGCATACTCATTCCTTTCCAGTTGTGTGCACTAGATAGGGCATACTCAGTCCCTCATAGTGTACTTCATATTGCGCACTTTCATCAAACTGTAACCGTACTGAGTATACCATATCTAGTGCACACAACAAAGTGAGTTGAGTGACTTAGCATGCCCTTTGCAGTGCGCACTTTGTAGTGTACACTTTGTAGTGCACACTGGAAAGGGCATACTGGAAAGGACTCAGTATGCCCTTTCCAGTTGACACTTCGTAGTGCGCACTGGAAAGGGCATACTGGAAAGGACTCAGTATGCCCTTTCCAGTGCACATTTTGTAGTGCACACTTTGTAGTGCACACTTCGTAGTGTACACTTTGTAGTGCACACTGGAAAGGGCATACTGTAAAGGGCTGAGTATGCCCTTTCCAGTTGACACTTCGTAGTGCGCACTGGAAAGGCCATGCTGGAAAGGACTCAGTATGCCCTTTCCAGTGCACATTTTGTAGTGCACACTTTGTAGTGCACACTTCGTAGTGTACACTTTGTAGTGCACACTGGAAAGGGCATACTGTAAAGGGCTGAGTATGCCCTTTCCAGTGTACACTTCGTAGTGCGCACTGGAAAGGCCATGCTGGAAAGGACTCAGTATGCCCTTTCCAGTGCACACTTCGTAGTGCGCACTTCATAGTGTACACTTTGTTGTGTGCACTCGATAGGGCATACTTAATATGGTTACAGTTACATTAAAAACTTTAATGTTACATTTTAAAACATCTTTACATCTTACTTTGAAAAAACTTTCATGTTACATTTTAAAACATCTGTACATCTTACTTTGAAAAAAACTTTCATGTTACATTAACAAATTCATTCGATGAAATATTTTTAAAAACGTACAACACCCTTTTGCGATGCTGCTAGTTTTACATTTCAGTTCCCAAAAGGCAGAGTTTCCCCACTAGTCAACAATCTGCGTTTGTCGTAGACGTCTCTGACATTTTTATCGAGGTCTATTAAACAGGTGAAATGTTTTCACGTCGCGTTTGATTTTGTTATAGTGTGTCATTATAGGGAATTATCCAGCTGCCTTTCATTTAACATGCTTAACCTTCGGCCTATGTTAGCTTTCTGTTCCTGTCTCTTATGTTACACGGGTCGGTGCCAAGCCGTGTCTTACATCAGCCATAAGATACCCTCAAAACAATTATTTATCATCCAATTTGTTTCTTACCTCTTGGTTACCTTGTTAGGCTTCCTTATCCATGAAAAGAATTGTTTTAATATTTTTGGTGTGGCTTTTCTTTTGACAGCATTCCTCTCATTTTCAATAAAAAAAATAATGGTAAAATAAACCTCGAGTGAATTATATACATAAACTGAACTGGTCTTATCTTACCTTACATGTATGGGCATGCCTTACCTTGATTTTGTTTTAATTTATTTAGTTTAAATAGAGATTCCTGACAAAGTCAAAAAGCTTTGATGCAGTTTATATTTAGAAAAAAGGGTTCTTGGGGGGTGCTATATAGAACTATAGGGGTTCTAGCCACAGTAAATTGAACCATTGCCTTCAAAAAGGTGCTATTTATTTTAATTGAACCCTCTATAATGGTTCTATATAGAACCTTTGAGGGAGTCATATATGTACCAAGCTATAGAACCCTTAAAGGTTCAATATGGAGCCTTTTGTTTTAAGATTGTAGGATTGCTGATTGTAGGATTTAGCTCAGGGCTATTTCAGCAAGCATGGAATCGGGCAGATTTGTCTCTGGGAAGTATGCGAAACTGAGCTAAAGTAAAAGGTTGCCCTGGAAGAATAATTTCCTCAATTTGCTCAGACTATGTTGTCCATTTATGATGACTAGGTTTTCCAGCAGGATAGTGCTCTGTACCATAAATCCAGGTCAATAAAGAGGTCAAGGAAAATAATAAGTTTAAACCTCCTTTGAAATTTGCTTCAGCCTCCCGATCAGACCTCCCCCAGTCATCAAAATCTACCAAAAGGCACCTGCTGATAGGGTTGCCAGATCCCCCACAAGGTGTGTATGGAGGACCAAGGAGGATCAGGACTCTAACATGGACAATTCAATCTCCAGACCTGAACCCTATGGGAAACCTCTGAAATATTATGAAGTGGCAGATGAATAGTCACAAGTCATCCGACAAAGTTGTTTTAACTTTTTTCCTTGGAATGGGATTAAGTCAGCCAGCAACAATGTGATGGACTGGTGAAAAGCATGACAAGATGCATCAAAGCTGTGATAAAGAATCAGGATTATTCCACCAAATACAGATTGGTGAACCCTTCCTAAGTAAAAACATTATTATCATATATTTAGTATTAAGTATAACTTAATTTAGTTTGCATTATTTGTTGTATAACTAAATAAATAAATGACAATATTTTTATTTGGATTTTGGAATCAAATTTCATATGGACACATATGCATAATTTGTAAAACCTGTGACACTGAAATGATTAGGGTGGGCAGGATGATGTGTAGCCTCCCTGTGACTACAGTGTCCTGTCATGTGTCTGGAGTTTCAGGGCTCTGGCAAGTTCTTTATTTGAATGAATGAGTCAAACCATTTTCCCAAGAATGATGGTCTTTTCCAGTGCAGTGGGTCATCTCATAGCCCAAAATAAGATCAGGTCGTTTGAGCTTTAAGTGAAAGTAGGCTTGAACCCACTTGTTTGTTTTCCTCATGGTCTATGGTATTCTAAAAAGTCTTGGTCAGCACCTAGTTTCAATGGTTTCAATACTTTTCCTGCCCTGCTTAAAAATAAACCAGGACAGACAGATAGTAGACATGCATGTAGGTCTTCACTAGGGCCAAATGCTGGGGCCAAAGTGAGCTCACTGACCTTGCCCTACCATCTGCAAATTTCACAACACTACTTAGTAGAGTTAATTATTATACAGACGCATGCATCAGAAGTAGTGGCAGCATAATGGCTGGGCGGCAATGCTGTGGTCTCACTTCCAGGACTGTGGGTTTCATTCCCAGCCTTGAAGTTCTGTGTAAGTGCATGTTCCTCCTGTGTCTAGGTAGGTTTACTGTGGCTCTTCTGGTTTCCTCCCCAAATCCAAAGCATATAGTTAGATAAACTGGTATCTCTGAGTTGTCCATAGTGTATGGATTGGTACTGCTGTGCTATGCTTCTTGGCCTCAGCACCAGTCGATAGCCAGGTAAGGAAAACTCATACCTGGATTTGCATTGGGAATTGCACTTCTAGGCAAAGAGGAAGTGCTGTGTTAGGTTCTAGCATTCAGCAAGGTGCTTCAGTCCAAAAATTCAGCAATACATGTAACATTATGCACATTATGAAATTAATTAGCAAGAAAGTAGAAAAATGGGGTTCCATATTAATCCACCAAAGGACATTTGTACATCTAGGCAAATTTAGGTTAAATTGAATATATTAACATCCACTTAGTTCTTTAGGATATCACTGACTATTTTAACAAAATGAAAATTTGAAGAAAACTTACAGTATATATTGGACTTTTGAGCACAATTCCAGGAATTTTCTGAAAATTTTATGCCATTGTATTATTTATAAACAACAAACCTTTGCATATACTGTAGTCAACCATAGAGGCAATTGGACATTCAATTTTATATTCCTCTTATAAATTCAATTAAATTACTGCACAATAATTCAACATTTATTTTATTACAAATCATTTGATTTTGGTAATCTATTCAGACACAACATTTTTTTTAACATTTGCAATATGAAAACACACATACACATACACAAATAAACGGGCAATACGAACAAAGAAATAAAACTAGTATTAGTATTAATAAAATAATGCATATTAACATAATTCATTCAAAAAGTTTCAATGAATTTCTTAAGAAATTTTCAGTGGATGTTAATTGACACGATCCTCCAGGGGGCGGTGTTCTGCTAAGGGAGAGGATTTTGGTTTCAGGCTTAAGAATGAACACTCGATTCAGCCGTTTTTATTCAATTAGATTTATATTAAATGTTATTTGTCTGGGAAATATTCTGACTGACTTAAGTTAGTCAATCAGCATTTCCATCTCATTCCTATTTAGTCTTTGTCACAGATTCCTGTTTTAAATCTTGTATAATCTAACCCTATGTCTGACCCAAAGAATTCACTTCAAAGGAATTTCTGGTGTTTTGCTTTTTTAATATCAGATGGACTGGGGAGTTTTCCACTGTGAAGTGAATGTGCTTAGGAAGTCCATTGCAGGAAGCCGTAATTAGGTTGCAGGCACTGATGGACTCAGTATCTGCCCATTATAGCTGGATGCTGCACTCGCGGACGCTTCCGGAAACCTCCCGGCTTCATGTTCATGTAATCATTCTGAAGGCACTGTTTAATCTTGAGTTTGTGCTGAGAAACAAAGAAAGAGGAAAGGAAAGACAGATTAATGTTTATTTTTTGAACTATCAGTATAATAGTATACCTATTTGTACAATTAGTAGTGCAAGGAAGACTGATTTTACAAGGCTTATGATTATATGGAAAGAAAATCTTCATCTACTAAAATCTCAAAATATGAATTTAAAATCATTTTTCATGACATAAATCATTTGAAGATATATTATTTTAATACCCATGGACCCCACTCTTGGCAGTAAGCTCACCCAGAGAACAGCAGTAATGCAGGTCATGGCCAGGCAGTAGAAACCCAGGATCCCATAGCCTATAGGCCACCAGAAGAAGGTGGGTGGGCTCTCGGAGGGGCACTGTTTTATTCCTTGCGGCTGGCAGCGCTCTTCTGTGAGGAAAGCAGATCCATAAAACAGTGACTGGCATTATTAGGACGGCCTTTGAAAGGTTCTGTGTTGTTATTTTTCTCTGTGTCAGTCCTGATCCTGACCCTAATCCTAGTCAGCGGTATAGTGCACCCTGAATGGGATGCCAGCACACAGCAGGCAATTCGGAGACGGAGCACCCAGAGGGAACTTGCGCAAGAGAACCTGCACACACACCAGGTGCTGATGGGTTTAGAACCCCCCAGCTCTGCAGGTCTACAGTCCACTACCCCCTGAGCCACTCCAGCACTGTATGTAATATATGTATATATATCTTCTCAAATTTAATCACTATATCAATTTAAATATTTATTTTCCACATTTGAACTTTTAAAACCTGATAATGCAGTGGTAAAAGACCTTTGAATTTAAACCATAAGTATGCAGTTTAACATCTACCAAATTGCTGCTGCTCTCAGTCTCTTCAGTTTAAATAAACAGTATAATCATTTTTGAAGATCAAACAAGTCATTAGACATTGACAGTAAAAGTAACTTACTGCTCCTACCACACCTTCTCCTAGGAGGTGCAGGAGTATGGTTGATGGACTATCAAAATGGGTCTGGTGTTTAATATTCAGAACACAGACCTTTTTGACGGGTATGCCAGTTTATTATGCTTTAACCTTTTCCTGGATTTAGCAGTACATTTAAATTTAAAGTATCCTCCATAAGCCCTGGATCAGGCAACTTGAAATACGCTAGAAATATAATAGACAGTTTTGACTCATATTCACATGTTGTCACCTCAAATCCAACTTGTTCACATACAGTATACAGCAAAAATAAGAAAAGTGACTTTACTCGTCCTCACCATAACCCTGTACAGCAGACCTGGCCCATGTGGAAGAAGAAAAAAACAGGCAAAGTTCCATATTGGAACACAAAAATTAACCTCTCCAAAAAGAACCTCTTCCATAGTAGCTTTTGAGGGACATGAAAATGATCATTAAAAACGGCTCCTGTTGACATGCTGAAAGTTGGGTTTGGCCTTACATAGAAAATTATTGCCCAGGCCTGCTGCAGAGGTTCAGCAGTTATGGAAGCTGGCTGGCTGAGGAATAGTACTGCAAACATGACTCTTACACTATTATAGGAATAACAGAAACATGGTTGAGTGACAATGATGGAGAAGAGTATAATATGGATGGTTACACGTTGTTCTGTTGGGACTGGATAGGCAAGAAGGGAGATGCTGTTGTTGTATATGCAAAAGAGAACCTGCTGGCAAGGCAGCTCACTGATAAAAATAAAAGCTGTATGGGTAAAACTAGATGCCAAAAACTCAAATTGTCGGTGTTTGTTATAGAGCAGCTATTGTAGCTGCAGAGGAAAGCAGAACGTTATATGACGGTATCTGGATTATGAGTAATAAAAATGATGTGGTGGTTATGGGTGATTTTAATTTACCTGGGAAACAGTGGGACATAGTATCTGGCTCTGTTGCAAATGAATTTGAGATGGTGTAATTGGTACAGAATTGCTTTTTTACTCAGTTTCTTAAAACCCCTACCAGGGGAGAAGCCAGTCATCTTGTTTTCTCTAATAACCAGAATCGGATTGGAAAATTTGAGGTTTTAGAACCACTTGACATTAGTAATCATAACAGGGATAAATTAAAGTTTAATTTTAGTGTCTGAAGAGCAAAGTGAAGGAGGATGTACAAAACTGAAAGCATAAACTGTAAATTGGATGGAGTTAAATAACAAAACTGATGAAGAGCTAGGGGTATTTTTCATATAATATAATATAAGCAATTATTGCATGTGCAAGAGGACTTCATACCTGATTCCAGCAAAACTAAATGCAGGAAACTACAACCAAGGTGGTTTACTAGTGAAATTAAGAATAAAGTCAGGAGGAAAAGGGCTCTGTTCCACAAATAGAAAATAACTAATGATGTCAGAATAAAGCAGGAGTATCTAAGTCTGTAGGTTGAGTTAAAAAAATATTAGACTCGCTAAGAGGAATGTTGAAAGGAAGATTGCATTAGAAGCTAAGGATGACATTAAAAGTTTCTTCCAATATTTTCACTCGAAAACATCTCTAAAAGCTAAAATAACTAATCTGTAAGATAGTAAGGGTCTTATAATTGAATATGAAATTGATATAGTTAATGAGTTGAATAATTGTTTTTCACGGCTATTCATTGTAGAGGACACGAGTGACATACTAAAGGGGATATAAGTAATCCAGCAAACTATAGGCCAATCAGTTTAACTTGCATAACTGGCAAAGTAATGGAAGCTATAATCCAAGCAAAAATGGTAGATTACCTGGATTCAAATAACATTCTGAGGGATAGCCAACATGGATTTAGGAGAGGTAGATATTGTTTAAGTAATCTATTTGAGTTCTTTGAGGAAGCTACAAAAGGAATTGATCACAAAAAGGCTTACAATATGATCTACTTAGATTTCCAGAAGGCCTTTGATGTTGTCCCCCACAAACGACTCCTACTTTTAAGAACTGCAGTAGTTTGGATTGAAAACTGGTTAACAGACAGGAAGCAGCGGTTAGTTATTAGAGGCACAATGTCACAGTGTGCCTGCGTTCATAGTGGGGTACCCCAGGGTTCAGTTTTAGGACCACTTTTATTCCTAATTTGCATTAACACCAATTGACACCAATATATACAATAAACTGATTAAATTTGCAGACGACACCAAGGTGGGTGGTGTGACAGATACTGAACTAGCTGCACAGAGGCTACAGCAGAATCTTGATTTAATTAGTGACTGGGCTGATACCTGGCAGATGAAATTTAACATAGATAAATGTAAGGTAATCCATGCAGGGAGCACAAGTATAAAATACAGATATTTTATGGGTTCCACTGAAGTAAAGGTAGCTGATTATGAGAAAGACCTCAGTGTGTATGTTGATGCTTCCATGTCCCACTCTCGCCAGTGTGCGGAAGAAATTAATGATGTTGGGTTACATCTCTAGCTTCAAAAGGGTGCAGCGTAGGACTACAAGAATGATTCCTAGCCTTAGATGAATGACTTATGAGGAGAGGTTAGCTAAGCTGAATCTGTTCAGCATCAAGCAAAGGACACTAAGGGGGGACATGACCCAGGTATATAAGATTCTAACAGGCATGGATGCTGTTCAACCAAATAGTTACTTTAATATTAGTTCGAATACTAGAACTCGTTGCCATAGGTGGAAATTAGTGGGAGAGTATTTTAAACTAGATCTGAGAAAGCACTTCTTTACACAGCATGTAGTTAGAGTATGTAATAGTCTTCCTGTTAGTGTAGTGCAAGCTAAAACCTTGGGTTCCTTTAAATCAAAGCTAGATAAGATTTTAACAACTTTAAGCTATTAGTTGAATTCTCCCTAAATGAGCTTGATGGACCAAATGACCTCTTTATAAATTTCTTATGTTCTTAATTAATGAGCCGCTATAACAGTAGATAATTAGCAGGTGTACCTTCAACAAAGACAGCAATCAATCTAGCAGTCAGCTTCCTATATGGGGGAGGAAACAGAACCTCTGCCTCACATCCGTAAATGCCTGTGCTGTTGGCCTGCACACTTGAAATCTCAAAGTGGGCCTCACGATTCCGGTGGTTCACTTTGAGGTCCACGCCCATCTCTACGGCATTCTGATGCTTGAAATGGCTCCCATTGAAGGTTCTGTTGCAGATCTGGTGCTTGTTGAAGGACAGTTTAAAGGTCATCTCATCTTCAGTGGCATTAGGGCAGGGTACGATTAACGGCTCGTGGACTTTCAAATGCATCGTCTGTGGGTATATATCTGAGGAGAGAAAACAATCATTGGTAACACTCAGAATGCCATTACGTTCATTGCTGTGCTTATATAGTTTTCATTGTTGTTAATCAAAGTTCTTAAAAGCATGAACTGAAAACATCCGGAAAGGAAAATGTGAATCGTCAGATGCTGGAGCATCCTGAACAACCTTTTTTTCATCAATGCTGAACATCAAATATTTTCAGTTTCAATAGGCTGGCAAACATTCAAAGGATGTGATAACTTATACCTTTTTTTTCCATTGATGACATGTTCAAGTTATTTTTTTAGCATATGCATATTACCAATTTGCTAGCAGTGCGCCATAAAATATGTGACTACTGAAGGCGATTTTCTCAATCACAAATGTGCAAATGCTTCATGCATTGTAACAATGTAACTTACACTACATTTTTAAACTCGTGTGACTCAAAGTGAAATAATGTTTCAAAACTATAATTATAGACTACCAGCAGTTCTAATCTGTTGTTCTCAAAAGAGAAATCTGGGCTTCGACAAACATTGAACATAAGTAAATAGAGTTTAAACTGTACCTAAGTATCTTCATAAATAATATATGTTTATCATTATTTGATCATATTATCTTTCTGAATACATACCATGGATGACAAATGCAATTTGAGTGTCAGGATACCACCGGAACAATAGTTTTTTTTCTTCATATTTTATTTACGAAAATATATGCTCAAGACGTGGCTCACCATTGCATCCGAAGGAAAGGTTCGTGAGGGTCCAGAGGCAGAGAATCAGAAGAGCTGCTCTAAGCTGGGCGAGATGCATCTTGGTTCTCCCCCTGCTGAAGTGAAACTTCATCTCAGCCAGTTCCTCTTAAAGCCCAGGCTGCTGGTAGGAAACCTTCTCAGTGTGACAACAACCTCCCACGGGTTGGGCAAGTCAGGCATGTCGCAATTTATGTGCAGCATAGAAAACAGACGTAGATTCAAGGCTGCGATCCACTACAGCAGTGTTCCCATCCAGGTCCACGGGGACCCACAGTTAGTCCATGTTTTCGCTCCCTCCCTGCCAGTTTCTGCACAGTAGAATATTCCCTCCAAACACTGTTTGAATGTGAGAAATTTTGATTACCACATAGATTAATGCACTTTGAAGAATTCAAGCAAAGAGATGTAAAAATGTGGAGTATACTAACTTTAGTAAGGATAATAACCTGTTTTTTTCAGATTCAAATGATATTGGTTTACATTTAAATGGGACATTTACTTTTTGCATGACCTTTGAGTGGATCGTGTTTCATACCGAACAGAAAATCTCTCTATTGTGAGTCAGATCTTATGTCGTTAGATGTTGTTTTTTTCTGTTTCATTTCTTAATTCAGTGAAAAGAACATCACTCTTTCCACTATTTAACACGGATGCGCTTAGTGTTTCCTTCCAGCCTAGTTGGTTGCTCATCTAAGAAGATAGGCGGCTTTCTGAGGATATTTTAGGGACAGGAAAACTGTTAAGACAAGTCTGAGCTTAACTTACTGTGCTGAGAGTAAATGTTTTGTTTGATTGTCTGGAGAGAACATAGAGAGGAAGTACACAGAGTTTTTTTTGTGCAGTCTCAAGTTTGCTGCTTGGTGAATGTCATGTATCAAAGACAGTTTGTATGTGTGTCAGTGTTTATGTATGAGATGTGTGTGTGTGTGTGTGTGTGTGTGTGCGTGAATGAGAGAGAGAGAGAGAGAGAGAGAGAGAGAAAGAGAGACTTACTGACACACCTGCCATCAATTATTCATCATGATTAGCAAAAACGTCAGTTAAAGCAAAGCAAAGCATCACCTTTGATGTGGAGGAAAATTCATTCATCACTTTGCTACAAGTCCTGGTCAGGGTTGCTGGAGCCTAACTCAGGCAGCTCAGGGCATAAGGGCAGGCCACCCCAGACGGGATGCCAGTCCGCCATGGGGCACGTACACAATCAGACACTATGTGTAATTCTGGTCCCCCAGTTAGCCTAACTACATGTCTGAAAGATATCCACACGATAACTGCTGGGCACCCGCTTGCTCCCATTGCTGATAATTATTATTATATTTCATCTTATTGTTTTAAAAAAGTGTTAAAAGTGGCTGTAACATTTTATGACACATGTAGTACAGATTGTATTACCCATAATAATAGTTATAAAAAGTCATATTTTCAGATAGCTCTGTGTCTTTAGTTCAGTTGAATTAATTGAGAATGATGAACTGAACTCAGTCTGACTAAATCTAAAAATCTAGAACTTCTAGGGTGGTTCTCAAAAAAAAAAAAAAAAACGTAACGTACTGGCACATAAGAGGGAAAGGAAGCAGGTGACAGAGTCATGAATGCTGGATTTCCTGTTTATCTGCACCCCTTTTGAAGTTCAACTAAAAGATCCCTTTTGTTGAACTCAAAGGCCATGTGGTATTTTTAGTAATCCTTTTATAACTCTACGGTGCCAGGTGAATATCCTAAAACTTTGATAGAACTGTCTACTCATTCATAATGTGTCAAAGAAGTATTTCATTTTTGCATACATACATTAACATTAAACAGGTATGCATTTGATGGATTTCTGTATGTAGGTGCCATGGGGTTCAACATTTTCTTGGCGGCGTGGATACAGTTGAGGGTATGAGACCCACCCCTCTGCTCCCCTTCAAATCTCGATCCATGTCATGAGTTACTCATGCAGTATACCTTGCTGTACCTCAACAGAGGAAACCACTATAGCAAGATAACTTTTCCTCGCTCGAAGATGTATGTCAAAGCCAAGTATTATAAAAGCCAAATTCTTTTCTACCAAATGGATGCTTCCTGCAGCTGTGCACTGAACCACTTCCGTTTTTCACCACATAGGTAAAAGTCCACGACTCTACAAACCCTGCAAAATAATTGCATTCAATTCAAAACCAGCACTGAAATTCATTAAGTGTCATGAATATGGGAAAATCCTTCTCGTTAACATTTTGAGACATATCCTCTGGATTTTTTGTATGGAAAATGCTATTAGCAAAGTGAATATCTATGCATGATCATTTTCATGCTGGATCGTACCTTCCTTTCCCTGTTGTCAGGTTAGATTGCTGTGATGCACATCTTTCCGGCTGTGTACACAGTTGCAACCAATGCTCTGCAACTAGCACACAAGGCTGCTGCTCCAACCAAATAGAAACTGCAAAATTTCACTGCACCAGAGCAGCCAAAGATTTAAAGACTCTTAAGAACTCCATTCTTACGGCTGGGCTTACATTTATTTCTGAAATATTTCTCAGTTCTCTCTCGTTTCTTGAAGGTTTCTCAGTTTTCAGTTAATAAGAAAGCAACTGTCTGGTTATTCCAGAAAAGGCAAAAACAACTTCCACTAAAATACTTCATCCTTAAATATGACCCAGTCATTTTGTTATATTTGTTTTTGTTTGTTATAACCTTGCAGCTTCCAAATTGTAAAAATTCCAAATTCCAAAAAAAAAAACCCATTCCATCCATTGATCTGCCATCTGCTTATAATAGTCAGGGTCACCCAGGCCCATTGTCTGCCTGTGTGCCTGACCGTTGACAAAAACATGTGGGGTGGAGGGGTTCAAAACCATTACTTAACCGAATGGTGCATGCCGACGCCTCGATTGGCCTGACTGTATGGGCACAGAGCACTATCCTGCTGGAAAACCCAGTCATCACAGTTGGGGACCATGGTCTGAGAATAGGGAGGCAGGTATTCTTGCAGGACAACCTTATATGTTGCTTCAGTTACACATACATCCCAGAGACAAATATGCTCGATTCCGGCCATGCAGAAATACCCCCAGATCATCAGCTATCTGCACCAATTTTCATTTTTGTGTAAATGCCAGACTGGGAGGGACGTGGTTATTGTACTATGTGGCTATGTGTCTGGGGTCACCTGAAGACTATTCCAGGCAGTGTGGGGCACACCGTGGGGATAAATGCTGTACAGGATAGTCCATTACGGGGGACATATGCAACAAGCCATTTAGAGATGCTAATTAGCCTACCTGCATGTCTTTGGACTGTGGAAGGAATCCAGAGCGGCCAGAGGAAATCTTTGGCACACAAAGAGGGCATGCAAACTGCAGAGGTCGTGCAGTGGTGACTTACAACACTAGAGGCACATGGACTTCCACCCCACCCCTAAATATACACACAGTACCGCAGTACAGAGAAGAAAATGCAGGGGTGAGAGAAACCTGCTTTCCTTTGCTTGATGGCAGATGTAACAAGTCTGCAAATGCTGTAATTTAATTTAAGTAGTACGTACAGTTTCATACGTGACTTTCACGGCAGAATGTCCTCTCTCATAAAAACATTAAATCACCAAAGACACAAGAATTCAATTCTACAACCATCATGTAACACAATCATTAATTTTGATAACAGTTTAGAAGCAACAAAGTAGGCGACATAAATCATACAATAGAACTTGTAGCATTTACATATATATTTTATATATCAATGTTATGTTTATGAGAACCATTAGCTGATGCGTATTATTATTATTATTATTATTTTATTATTATTGCATTGTATTAATAATTATGATTGGTAGATTCATAACAAATAAAACTAAAAAAATGGGTGAAAAATTCAAGTGATTTCAAATCTCGATATGTATAAAGGTAAAGGTTCGAAAACAGAAATTAAACATATATTTTAGATTTAACAAAACAATGTCCATTAGCTTAATGGCAGCATTCCTGCTGCCGCTGGGACCCCGGCGTCCTTTCATCACAGTGTACGGCGGCCTCGTCATTCTCATTAGCTCCGCTGATTAGTCGAGCCAGATTTCTGGGCCGGACAGGAAGCGGGACGAAGGGAAAAAGGCTGAAATCCCTGCCCGTGGTAACAGTGCTGGGATCGAGAAGCAGAGTCTCAGCGCGCGGCGTGCGGAGTCACAAAGGCTCGCCGCCGCAACGACTGTGCGCTTATGTGATCGCCGGTACAACTGGACTTTCTTCAGCATTAATTTTTCCTGTTAAAGCTTTTTGAAATCAGATATCAGGAAAGGAAAAAACGTCCCCAATAAATAAAGCCTCAGTGATTTTCTTACAGTGAGTAGCAAATTGATATTTATATATATATTTTTTTTTGAATCGATGCATCATTTATTTAAAATGATTATTGTGGCTTATACAGAAAGGTGTTTTATGAGTTTAGTTACTATAGGACGCTGGATGCGCTGTGGTTTTCAAAAAATCGTTTTAGGTTTTGGACGTTATATTGAAACAGGAGCGAAAACCTTTGGTGTGGTCGCATGTAAGCCGGAGATGTCTGTCCATGTTCATCACGGCAAGCTCGCAAGTGCCCGGTTTATAACCGCAGCACCGTGCGATTTTTGCAATTATATGTGAAGTGACAGACATGCTGGTGCCAGTAGGCTGATGGGGAGTGTTGCTGGTTAGTAAAACGACGATATGAGCTTTGGTGAATTACGGTGTGTCCTTTCCATGGGATATGCGGGGTGTGCGCCGTAGGGACAGACACAGGAAAACGCCGCGGATGTTTGGAGGCCTGTAAAAACTACTCGGTATGAAATAACGGACCACTTATTAAGCAGTATAGCGTATGATAGTTATGTTCCTGCAGGTCCTTTTTTAAATTATGGAAATGTGCATGGGAAAATGGGCAGTATCAGAAATAGCCATTTTTGAGAGTATGGGCGTGTTCCTTATCTCTCCTTTATATATCTTTTTTAAATGAAATTGTTATAAGATTTTAACCCGGTGAAAAAGCAGATACCTTATGGTGATCTTAAAGAATAAGTCTTCTCTATATGCGGTATTTGCATGTTAAGGCGAACAACGGTAGCAGGCAGGTCTCAGGGCGGAGCCCAGGTGACGCTGGTGTGCATGTGGGATCGCATCAGATCAGGGATGATCGGCCTCTGTAGCCTTTCTTATCGCATCACTGTTTTTGTGTAGCTGAGGTGTAGAGGTATATCAGC
The DNA here is from genome assembly GCF_048594095.1 of Paramormyrops kingsleyae. NCBI lineage: Eukaryota > Metazoa > Chordata > Actinopteri > Osteoglossiformes > Mormyridae > Paramormyrops > Paramormyrops kingsleyae. Next base: position 35,358,253 of record NC_132797.1, on the reverse strand, counting down.
TGCGTGGGATTTATACTGAGGTGCATTTCGACTCTTCTGTGGCAGGAGGCCCTGGAAACGCATCGCGAACATGCTGTAGGCTTTTGTCTGTCATCTGACCATGGAACGACATTAACTTGGGCGGTAACTAATTGTTACTAGTGGCGTATTTGATCACAGCTATCGCTGTTGTAATCACCAACTGTAATGTGATGCAAATTTATAACGAGTGATATTAAGTACTGTATGTGGTTTGTTTTAATAGAAAGGGCTTCTCCATTTTAGGGGTGTTGTGGGGGTGTACATCGTCCATTATAACTGTATTGCCCGTCCATGGGTAAGTAAGGACACACCAAAAAGTTGAATCCCTGCTGATCAACAAACATTAAGTATGCAGTTATCTAAATGCAGCTGTCAGAAGCGTCTCCCAAATTAGTGACAGCCGTGTCTCCATAATAGTGCTGGCCACAAGGGAACTGTGTGATGTCTGGGTACTTGAGTGGCACCTGTATAATGCTCTAATTTTGTATTGGGTTCCTGTTTCAGAGTGTAAAAGATCATTGACTTGCACAGCTGAAACATCTAGCTAAAGAGCAACAGGTTGAGTAAAAATCCAATTAAAGCATCAAAGGACTTGAAAATTTGTAGTAAAAAACTTTACCGTAACCTCTTATTGTTATGAGGGTAATGAGGTTTGCAGGCATAGTTGAAATATTGGTGGTGTTTGTATAGTCCCTCATTGGTTATGTTAGTCAGGCTCCGAATTTCATTGTTTATTCACCAAAGAGTCAAAGCTGGTTATGATAGGAGGTAGGAACCTGTCTTAATAAATGAAATTTTATTTGTTTAATGTGCTGTACTGGAGAATAAACATGTAACTTTTAGATGCCAAATGGATGATTTTCCGATTAGTTGTCTTGGGGTTTGAAAGAAATGATGCTGGATAGGCATTATATACATTGGAGACAGACAAAGGCTCTGGGTGTTATGGACGGTGTTGGTGGTGTTTGTTAGCAAGACACTTTGGAGATTAACGGCATAGTCTGTCCTCACTATATTTGATAGCTCGGCCACAGAGCTGAATATTGCTCCTCCATGCTTCAGGAAGACGTGTATTTATGTAGATGTGGTGGTAATTTGTGTGTGTGTGTTGTGGGTTTATCCATGAGTGCTCCTGTGCTGTTTGCAGCAGCCAGGAAGTAGAGAGCAGCTAAAAGCGGCTCCCCTTCTCTTTGCCTTCTGCCCGCCTCACCCTCCTATCACATTGCCGGTTAGCTGGCACCGTGTGGGTAGGCGTGATGCCAACAAGAAGAACTGTGTGCCTCCTACCACTGGTGGCCAGTATCTAATAATGGACAGCCAAGGTGTCCCGGCTGAATTCCCTTCCTAGCACGGCCAGGCTGATTTATCGAGCTGCTGGGGGCTACTGGTCGCGCTGAGATGAGACGGTTCACATCCTCACTGTTTGCAATGCTCCAGGGCTCCATCTTCACACAGGGAGAGCATTCTTAGCGAGCCCCATTTTAAGCATAGAAATTAAGTCTGTTTTTTTTTTGGTTTTTTCCTTTATGTAGGTGATGTCATTAAAGAAATACTTTAACCAGGAGCCAGTGGCCCACAGGGCTTTGATGAATGGAGGGGATTGATTCCATGCACCACAAAAACAATGCCCAAAGGTGCTTGCTGGCCACAAGTGGGGCTCATTTGGAAGGCAGGACTATGTTGTTTTCTGCTTTTAGAATGCCAGGCTGTTATGTCCTTCCATTCATTTCTAGTAACTGCTTAACCACAAGCCTGATAGTTTCCCTTTGATCTGCGATGATCATAGGTTAAAGAGCAACTTATTGCCTCAACACCCACACACACAGTCACTCATAAAGAGCTATGTAGAGTCGTGATTTATTACATATTATGTATCTTTGGATTGCAAAAGGAAACTGCTATACATTTGGATAAACATGGAAACAACTCTGTGAACATAGGGCTGGGGTCACTGGATGAACCTCTCAGCTGCTGCTATGATTAGGGATTAAAAAAATGATGAATTCCTTGGGAGAGCTTGTTGCTCTCTGTCCTGTGGATCAGGTTCAGGTCATTTTATGGAGACCTTACTAGCTGAGCACCAGTTGTTCTCCAGCCTGTGCTACCAGAGTGGTGCCTTACTGGTGTCTTGTTACCCAACTGTGTGCCTCATAAAAAGAAACGTCAGTTATCTTCTTTAGTGTGAACGAAAGCCAGCAGTGGTTGTGAAACTGGAGCTGGGCTGCTGGGCTTGAAGTCGTGCACTGGAGTCGGCTGCGTGATTGAGGCTTGTGTGCTAGTTATCTAGACCAGTGTTTCCCAATCCGGTCCTCAGGGACCCACAGACAGTCCAGGCATTTGGAGTAAAAATGTGGACTGTCTGGCAGGGAGCTCAGAGGGAGCAGAAATATGGACTGACTCTGGGTACCTGAGGACCGGATTGGGAATTGCTGATCTAGACTCCTGAAGACTGGATGAGGTACCACCATTCATGAAGATGCTGGATAAATATGTTATCTGGTTAGTTTTATCATCTGGCAGGTCTGCTGAGGGTTTGCTGCACTCCTACCCTAGTTTGGTGGTCAATGGATTACGTGACTGGACATACTACTCACAGCATAGATGGGATTGACTTATGTAGAGACTTCAAGTAAGCCACCAAGTAGGGTCAAGCGGTATTTTGAAATGATAGCAAAATGTACCATGTGGGACAACTTTACTATGTAAAGCACAACTATAGCATGTATGGTCAAAATACAAAATATCTGCAGTATAATGTTTGGCCCAAGCCTCCTATCAACTTTACTATATTCCTGCCTCAGCAGACTCGAGAGCTGGGAGGGAGCAAAAACATGGACTGTCTGGGAGGTCCCCAAGGACCGGGTTGGGAAACACTGCGCTATGCTATGGAAAACAATGGCAGGCCTATATGAAGTTAGTTGCTGTGCAGCTCTCTCTCATCTCACTGCCACAGTCACCCCATGTTTCATCTTTTATCTCCCCTTGAACAGCAAAGTTGAAAGGTCGTCATTCTCCCTGAAGGGGATTTTTTTGTTGAAATTCCAGCTGGAGTTTGTATCTGGAGTTTGGGCATGGAGGCTGGCCTGGCTGACCCCACAGTTACCATCTCTTTCTGCTGTTTCTGCATCACTTGTTGGTCTGTCTCGGTAATTGGCCTGGGTACCAAACTTTGGTACTTTTGTGGTACCAACCAAAATGGTCCAATCCTATTGAATATCGAAAATTTCCAATACCCAAATAGTAAATCTCAGCATATGCGAGGTAATAAGCATGACGTGTAAAAATCTAAAGTCACTGGCGATTAGCTGTCTAGCATAATGTTTCAAGAACATGCCATATAGGCCGGAGGAAAAACATATGCCCAGAGGCAAATTTGTGAACTGGTTTGCATGTGTGTTGTTTTTGTTCGTCACGTCGTGTAAAAAATGACTAAGAAATCAAAAGTGTGGCTCCGCAGCGTTCCAGGCTACGACCATTTAGTTGCAGTTTGCGACCATTTTTGGAGATAGTTATAAAATTTAAAAATCTAACATGGAAGTTACACGGAAGTGCAGAAAAACAGACAGTAGATGGAATTATTTTTGTACCTTGATTGAATACCTTTTGCCTGTGTCTCCAGTCGGTGCCGGCGGTGAAATTTGCCAGCGCTTATTAGCGGGATAACGTTACATTGTTTTTTTTATTCTGTGGAAGATGAAAGATCGATCTCCTGGCCAGATTTATTTATGACATATAAACATGTCGTTGGTCATATCAATGTCAATGTCAAGTCTCAGGCATTAAGACATGCATTTCAACCAGTTCACAGGCTCACACACCACACCTTATGTTTCTCATGCTGGGGAGTAAGGGATAACGCCCATTGAGGTGTCCCACTATATAGAATTAATGGACGATGTGCAGGCGTGCAGAGTGCAGTTTTCCGCTGAGTTCATAGCTGTTCCGAGTTAAATAACCACCTACCAGCCAATCAGAAAATAGCATCTGTTTCAAGCATGTTATTACATGGATGTGCCCACAGATGGAGTTCAGACAAGGTGGAAGTGACAGAGCAGGCTAACAGATGTAATCTTAGCCCAGACTTTTGATGAAACTCGACCCTGGTAAAATATAAATATAAGGCTGTGTGATTGCGATCAATTCCCCCCAGTACCTAACCAATAATTTAAAAAAATGACTTATTCAAATAAAATATTCGTATTGTATTTTTAATATTTAATGTATTCTCCTTGTTGTTGAAATTGTTTTAAAAACATATTGGTATAGAAAATAGTATTGTTTGGGAAACTGTATCGAAATCAAGGTATCGTTCTGGTGCCGGTATTGAAACATTTTAAACGATGCCCAGCCCTACTTGGGAAGGGACTCGGATGTCTGATGTCTTACAGAAGCACTGGCCTTGAAAGGTCATAACCCCAGGCTTCTGGCCTAGCTGTCCAGCACTGCAGTCCACACTACACCACACCACCAAGAGCACCAATGCACGTTGTCTACTTTGGCTGCCTTCCTGCCCATTTCTGACTTATCATTCAGTTAGAAGTTGGTGGTTCATCTTTTGTGGTGGTGCCAGCCAAGTCGCCCGTGTTGCAGTCTGGGACCTTGGAGTCTGGACCTTGATCTCCTGGCTTTGTCTCCTGTGTGTTGTGAGAAATGGCTGAAGCCAGAGACTGAAAGAGGGATGGTAGCAGAATTAAGACAAATCACTATTTTAGTGGGGAGAGAAACTCTATTGAACTGGTGGTTTGTACAGCGAACACAGTATATCTGAAATACAGTAGTAAGATCATACACTTAACAGGAAATTCAGTACACAGTCTGCAAGGAATTATTTAGGTTTGTTGCAAGTGTCTGTGAGGGTGAATTGCAAAGGGAAATGGTATATCACTGCACTGGATTACAGGGATTTTATCTTATTTTATGAGTGTGACAAAAATATTTCCACAATCCAAATACAAATGTGTAAATGCAATCATAATTTGTAACATCATGTCGAACGTAAGGTGTAACCTAACAGCCAACTGACCTACCAGATATGTGGGAGAACATAGTGACCCGTCACAGTGATCCATCTAAGCTCTACAGCAGATTAAGCTCATCAATGACAGCTTGTATTGACTTTAGCAGACTTTCCTTCCTTCGACACCTGCTAGTATCGACCCGAACAGCTGAAAAAAGGGAGGCTAGGTTCAGGTTCCGGTTCAGGTCACTGTATTTGTACCCATAGGTAAATTTGGTATATAGTAGAGGAGTCGTTGTCCATCTTGACACACATTTTTGAAACGGGCAATTGACATGCATAATACCAGCTCAAGGTTCCAGGCCTTACTAGCAGAATTAAGAGGAAACACTATTTGATAATATGTGTGTGACACAAATTTGGATGAATGAATGAATGACAGAAAAAAGGTTTTCTTCTAGTGGATGTTCCTTGTGTGTTGCTGCATTGGGGCATTTCACCTTTGAACTGAATGTGTACTTTGCTTTGACAGGTTACAGTTTTGCCCTCCATTTGACCAGGGAAGCATCAGGATTATTACAGGTGCATATAGATGTATAGAAATATAAAGAGGGTGGCTTCCTTTGGGTTGTCATTACAGCAATCCCCTTTGTCGTGGGTGTATCATATGGTCAAGAGAGAAATGAAATGTTCCTGTAGTTGATTGGTTAGATGGCTGGCTGGCACACATGTTCTGCCCTGAAATCCATATCTGCATCTGATCTGCTGTAATTGGCAGAAAGTGGAAACACGGGCTGCTTGGGAGACCTTGATGTCCAGTAGTAAAAGGATACCTTTGATCAGAAGCATCCCTTAGAATAATGTATCGTGGCAACTGACATCTTAAAGTCAAATTTCCCAGCCGTTATTGGGCATTTTTTTCTTCCTTCCCAAGAGGCACATTTCTTGTCCATTGCTTGTGCTGCTGACGGGCGTAGAGGGTTATGGGAGTGATTGTTTCACCGTCTTACTGATGCCGCAGAGATCATGGCAGTGGTGCGTTCATCTCCCTAGGGGAATATTAAACAATTGGTTCAAGTTGGAGAGACTGTCTAAACAAGGTAGATGGTATATGCCTGTAGGCTGAGCTCAATATCCCCTGGTTTATGTTGTGTCTATGGTGTCGGTGTCGTTTTCATTGTATTGCAGAGCAATAATGCTTTGTGGGGCTTGAATACACGGTTAAACTCGGGAGACTTGCTTCTGTGTATTAAATGCACTGTGGTGACATTGCTTTCACTGTTTAAAAATGTATGTCATCATTAAACAAACTGCCGGGGCCTTTCAATGTAGTTTCGGTCTTCAGGGAAGGTTTATGTGTACAGTCTCCTTTAAAGATTAAACTGTAATTCTCGGGCCTGAGAAGTACAGTTGTTAGAGGTTAGTGAGCTGGTGGTCTTTGCAGCATATTATGGGATGTGATGGGTGCCGGTTTAAGTCGTCCTCCTCTTCCAGAGCCTTTGATTCTGATATTTCCTGTTCTATCTGTGTATATGACCATCCAGTCTTCTCTCCTGCTCCTAAGTACCAAAACGTCACAGAACAACAGCAATATAAATGTGAAAAAGAAGGGCGGGTCTCTGCAGAGCGTGTGAGGTCTCCTCTCAGCTCCTGCAGGTCTTGCTGATACAGCTGTTAGTGAAACACCTCATTAGGTCAGCTTTTGCATTGCGGTGACCCTCTCTGACAGCACGTCTCACCTTGACATTATAAGGGTTTAGTCTGAAATTTCAAAAATAGATCTTGCAATGAATGAAATTCTGTGACAGGTTGTATAAATAAACTTAAATTTCCAATCACTCATGGCTCACACACTACCACTCTCACGGATCATTTGTTCTAGGTAACCCAGTCGGCTGTAAAAGTTAGGTATTCATTGGCAGATCTCCTCTTTGGCACTAACTTGGGTCTAGTTCCTGCTCCCTGAGAGAACTGCACTAGTCCAGGCTGAAGGATACTGTGACTCGGGCTGGAACCCCAGGCAGCGACACATGAACCCCCTTCGTTAGGCATAATCTGTCATATTTTCACTTTGTCCTATTTTGCCTGATTCTCTCGAAATGAGGTCATATGAGGACAGGGCTTCTTTGTTTTTCCATTAAAGATAATCAGCGTTCCAGCCTGGGTTTCTGAGTCAGTGATGTAGTTTGGGGGGGAAAAGTTCAGACTCATTGCCACAGGTGTATAAAATCAATCACCTAGCCATGCAGTCAGGTTTACAAACATTTGTGAAAGAATGGGTTGTTCTGAAGAGCTATGATTTGCAGCATCGTATTGTCATAGGATGCCACCTTTGCAGTAAGTCAGTTTGTGAAACTTCTTCCTTGCTAGAGTCTCATGGAATGGGCTACCAATAGTCTCACATGACCAAATGCAATGGTGAGCTTCAGATGGAGGGGTGTAAAGCACGCCGCCACTGCACTCTGGAGTAGAGGAAATTTTGTGGAGTGACGGATCACACTTCTCTGTCTGGCAGTCTGATGGACGAGTCTGGGTTTGGCAGATGCCAGGAGAATGTTACCAGCCTGAGTGCATTGTGCCAACTGTAAAGTTTGGTGGAGGAGGGATAATAGTATGGGGGTGTTTTTCAGGGGTTGGGTTAGGGCCCTAAGTTCCAGTGAAGGGAACTCTTAATGCTTCAGCATACCAAGACATATTGGACAATTCTATGCTTCCAACTTTGATGGAACAGATTTGGGAAGGCCCTTTTCTGTTCCAGCATGACTGTGCTCTAGTGCACAAAACTGTCTTCAGAGACATTTAGTTGGGTGAGTTTGGTGTGGAAGAACTTGACTGGCCCGTTCAGAGCCCTGACCTCATCCCCATCGAAAACTTTGGGATGAACTACAACAGAGATTGTGAGCCAGGCCTTCCCGTCTAACATCAGTGCCTGACCTTACAAATGCTCTTGTGGATGAATGGGCAAAAATCCCCTAACCACACGCCATAAACTTGTGTAAAGCCTTCCCAGAAGAGTGACATAGGGGTGACCAACTCCATATTGTTGCCTATGGATTTAGAATGGGATGTCATAAAAGTTCCTGCCAGTGCAATGGCCTGGTGTCCTAATACTTTTGTCCATACAGTGCAGTGTTTCCCCTACCGTTATATTAGGGGGGCGCCCCCTCCCCCAACAGCACCTCCTGCCCCCCCTTTGAAGGTCAAATTAATTTTATTTTCTATATAGCGCCAGATCACAGCAGAACTCATTTTAAGGTTACCTTTCCTGTAGAACAGGTCAATACATTGTCCTTTTATTAAACAAACTAAATCGCCTTATGTTATTTATTATATTTACACAACAGCTTGTCATTTTCCTTTCTACACAGTTGTGTCTTTACAATTCTCCTCTGCTCTCTGTATCGCGCATGGCGGAGTTCTGCCCCGATTCGTGCACAGACATGTGCGCACACACTCCCACCAGCCGACAGAGAGCACGCGTCGGAAAATATGTCGCGTCAACCACCCGAAAAGCAGATGATAATATCTGCGTTATTTTGATTCCTGTCATTAAAAGAAACACATAAGCACCATGAATCCTGTTGGTGTCCGTCAGCCCCCCGTAAACCAAGGGGAAACACTGTACAGCATCTTCGGGCCCCTCTTTGTCAATGACTTCAGGTGTTGCTGAAGCTGTTGCCATCTCTTCAAGTCATTCCTTTGAACAAAGTGGAAAAAGTACACCGCTCTCTCTGCCGCTCTCTCTGCCGCTCTCTCTGCCGTCGCTCCGTTGTTTCCCACAACGTCACACACGCAATGTCACTGTCAGTGTTGAGATTAAAGAGACAGATTCTTTTTAGCCAGATCAAATATCCATTCTCATAGAAGTATCCATTTTTTTTCTCAAAATGCTGCTATTGTACTGTTTTCAAAACTCTAGTAGCGCAATTTTTTTCGGCACTGGTTTACCGTGCAGCCCTAGTACAGAATGGGCTGACAGAGGGTGAATAGCCCCCTTCCATAGGCAGAACTGGGGGGTCAGTCGAGCTGCTCGTCACCGTGGGAACATTCCTGCCGTTGCGTGTGGCCTAATCCCTACCATATGTTTCAGAGGGCATCTACCCTGACCTGACAGTGTCGGATCTGCACAGGCAATTGACAGTAGTCTCATAAAATCTAAACCCTGACCCCCCCCCCCCACAGACACACACAGGCAATAGTTAAAAATGATACAGACTACTGCGGTGCTGATATTTGATTAGAGCCAAAGTTTGTGAGAGTGGGAAAGGTGGGAAAGTTTGTTGTATTCGCCTGCCCTGTCTCAGACCTTTGTAACTTTACTGTGAAAGATGTCATCCTCCCGCAGTGAGACCTGGGTAAATCTTGGTTAAGGTGCGGAGGAACACGGGCCCTGTGCCCTCACAGCCTCCCAGGGCAGCAGCTGGTTCAAACCTTTTAAAAGCCTCCAGCAGATCAATAGTAACACTTTTCTCCACCCTACATCAGCTGATTGTTCCTATTGATTCTCTGTTCACATTTTTCTGTGTTTTTTTTCCATATCTATCTTGTCTGGATTCTGCATTGCGTTTACAGTTATTTTTACTGAGTGTAGCCCTTGCTCAGACTTGATCAATACATGTTGCGAGACCAAAACATTGCCATATTATTATGCAGCATGCTGTTATGTAAAGGAATGAGTGATTACCCCCAGTGGAGTTAAAGGCCATGTGCAAATGCCCTTGCATGAGTCATCTACCAATCAGGCATTTACTTCCTGTAGCCCCTGATGTAAATAGCAAGAGTATGTGTCTCAGATTTTCTGTAGTGATGAAATTAGGTAAAAAGGATAATCAGAATTCGATACAGAATGTGAAGGCTTTGAGAGTTGGGTCCTTTGACCCTCTGAGATCTTGTTCATTTGTCCGCATGCCTTTCCAGATCACCGGAGTCATTGAAGCTACAAAATGTACATAAGCTAATGTGGCTTTGGTGTGACGCATGTTTAGTGTAGGAATATACTTGCTTAGCCTGCAGGTTCACAAAAGAATGACAGTGACATTCATTCTCTCCTCATTTGTTCATCCATTATTTCATTACTAAGTAGGTGGGAGTAATGTGTGTGTTTTTTTTCCCCCTGTTGATCTTAATATGTTCCAGTTAAGTGGTAGTTGGTTCTTTTTAGTTAAAGGTGCTCAGCTATGTGACCATGTGACCAGTGGGCTGCAGGACCTTCTTCTGGTCCTTCCGATGGGCTCTTCTGGTCTGTATGCCCCCTGAGGTGGGACTGGGGGGCTGGTTGTCACTGTCACATTTGCAGTGGCCTCCATCTCTGTCTCCCTTTCCATGTGTCCCCCCCTTGCCGTCCCAGCTCCGCCTCTGACCCCCCGCAGGACTCACGGTGAACAGGACCTCCGAGTCTCGATCACTCGCACTACTGGGCTGCCCTGTGGCCCAACCAGATGGCTGACTCTTAAATGTGTTTTCGGTCACGCTGTGTAGCCTCAAACTCATTCTGCTCATTAATTCTGGGTGATTACTTGGTCCAGCAAGGCTGAGAAATCTTCTGCATGTTAGCTTAGCTTATTGCTGATGCCCCTCTAAAATTTGGCTGAGCTCCAGTGGACTTGTCCCAGATGAGAACCCATAAGACTTTAGAAGACCAGGTCTGAGCAGAAGCTGAGCATTTAAGGTGACCTGGTGGCATGGTGCTAACTCCGTATAATTGCTCTTTAGCACTTAAGTTTCCCTGAGACGTTCAGTTCACCAGATCCCTTCAGACCTACTTAAGGTCTCGCACCCTTTGATTAGTGGTGAAATCCTCAGCTGTTGCGTCAGCTCAGTAAATGCATGGTAAACTCTAGCATGACATCAGAACCTTGGGTTCTTGGCTCAGAAGTGGTGGAGGAGGATGATGTCATGGGACACTGCAGGGGGGAGGCGGCTCTCAGCATGAAATGCAGGAACACCCTGACTGTGTAGTATATTCCTTCATGTGCCATCAAATGTCAATTTTATCAGTTATTGCCCAAAGAAACCTTAAGTTCACATTTTGCCTGTACATTTCTTCATTGCCTGGGTTTTTCAAAGTAGTTACGAAAAAGTTACACCTGTCAACAGTCAAACATTTCCTTTTTTTGTCCGCTTGTGCTTTTTTTGTCCGCTCATGCTATTCTTTAGCAACGCCTCCTGAGGATTTGTTCCCTTAACCTTGTTTTTCAGCCTTTAGTGAATAATGACTGAATATAACAATGTAGTGTTAGAATAACCACCAAACCCACAGGGTGTTTTAAATTACAATTGGTAGTAAAACAAAGAATGTAGCTCTCTTCATCGCGCCGAGATCAGAAGCTTCATGTGAAGTTTTATCACCAGTGCCCTCTGATTGGCTCTGAGCTGCAGTCAGGGGGCGGTACCCCTTTGAACACTGTATTCTGACCTCCAGTGCCCTCTGATTGGCTCTGAGCTGCAGTCAGGGGGCGGTACCCCTTTGACACCCCTTTGAACACTGTATTCTGACCTCCAGGACTGCTCTGGCTTCCTTAGTAGTAGCCTTAGTTCTTACTACTTGCTGTCAGAGTGACTTACGCAGCCCACAGTCTGCGAAATTGGTTAGCAGAATGCTAATGCTGGGAGAATGGCGTGGGGTGCATTTCTTTACTTCCTCTCTACCCCCTGCCGGCACCTCGGTAACGCTTTCCTCCAAATGAGTTTACGGCCTGTGAAATTGGCCGCCCTTTAGACTCTAAACCGCATTCCCGTTGAACTTTGGGCACTGGTGACCCATGACAGTGCTCCTGGCTGTTGTGCGATCAGAGCTCCCATCGCATGGGGGGGGGGGGGAGTTATATTCTCCTCTGGCATAGCCTCCCATCCGGTTTTTGCCAGTCTCCTGTCCTCCGTTCCTTCCCTGTGTTTTTTTTTCTTCTCCTTGTCTCCCTCTCTTCCAGCAGGAAACCCTCACCTCTTAAACTCCTTGGCGTGGCCGTGGCGGGAAGTACAATCATGTGTGAGGATTCACAGCTGCTGGCTCCCACACAGGGGCGGCAGACAGCTTTAGGAAGAGACGGACGGAGAGACAGGCAGGCAGGCAGACAGACAGACAGGCAGGCAGGCAGGCAGGCAGGCAGACAGACAGACAGACAGACAGACAGACAGACAGACAGGCAGGCAGGCAGGCAGGCAGGCAGGCAGGCAGGGCCAGTCATGGGTCTGCCCAATACGAGGCGGCTGTCACATGACCAGCAGAAATGCTGACTGCAGTGCTTAAAGCAGTAGCTGTGTGGTGAACCAACACCAGTGCCTTTACTGGAACATCCGTCAGCGGTCATCCGCAGGCTGGTCAGCAGGCTGCTTTGCTGGTGGGATTTGTGTATTTTACTGAAAATATCAAGTGCGTTTCTTCCAAAAAGCAGATGCATGTTCCACATGATTTCCCCTTAGATGAAGTACAAACAGTAAAATGTCTTTTAAAAAGTGGAAGAGTGATCGTAGAAGCGAGTGAGCGAGTGAGTGAGCATATTGTGTTCTGCTTCCTAAATGAGGAGGGGACAACATATTAAAAACAGAGCCTGGATTCCTTCCATTGTAGCTAACTGTAATTCAGCTGTGGTAACGTGATAAACATGGATACATCTCTTCCTTGCCAACCAAATTCCCAAAGGTATATTTGGTTATTTATTAGTGGTTCTATTGTAGTAGTGACACATGTAGTAATATTACCCTGAATTATGATGTGTGTTACATGTGTGTTACCATTTCAGGCCTCAGTGCTCCCCTAATACACACATCCTCTCATAAGCCAGCCCTCTGTTCATTGGTGGTTCTCTCCAGATGCATGCTGGGAATAGCCGCCTGAGGTGAGCTTACCCTGGCACTCAGCTGCTGCCGCTGCCCGTCTTAGGAGCTCAGCGGGCTGCCCGGTGGGGCGCCAGCGTGCCGTCTGGCCACCAGCTGTGCCAGCCTGCGTGTTATTAATGTCGTCGTGCCTGTAATGACGAGGGTGAGCGTGCTGTGCTCTGCAAGCCTGTACCGGGCGGGGGGGTTAGCCTTGGCTGCATGACTCTGTAAACACTGAGTTATGCACCCCCCCCCCCCTATCCTGGTGGTGTGCTGATAGGAATTCTTGAAATGCCAGAAAAAAAACCCACATTTTTGTAAGTCTGCCTATCTTAATGGGCTGTTGTCGTACCAGCGAGCTATGCGATCCTGTTTGGCTGTCAGCGCATCCAAATGTCCATTAGATGGTGGCCGTTACTGGAGCCAGTGAGGATGTTCATATATTTATTTCTGATTTATTATAGATCAGAAGCACGCTGTGAAATCCCAATATGCCTGGATTGTGTGCAGTGGTACATTAGTTGCCTTATATATGTATATGCCTGATGGCCTCCTACATTATTTCTGTACGGTGGGGTGTCCTAATTTTCCAAAATTAACTGGATGTAGAGCAGCCGGCGTGACGGGGGGTGGGGCATGTACCCATGCCTGAGCTGCATGTCACTCGACCCTGACCATCAACACACATTGAATTGGCAGCAATGTCTGCACAGTCATGCATCGCTTAACGGTGGGGATGCGCTCTGAGAGATGTCGTGAGGCGATTTCGTCACTGTGCGAACATCAGAGCGTACACCTGCACACCTAGGCTATGTGGTATAGCCTAACCAATAAAAAGTACAATATAGTAAATACCTGAAACAGCACTATAGTTATCATTATCAGGTATTATACAGACGCTCCTCTGCTTACGAATGAGTTATGTTCCGAACAGCTGTTCGTAACTTGAAATGTTCGTAAGTCATTATTCACCATTATTTTAAGGGCATACGCGAGTACTAAGAACTGGGATGCTGGGAGTACGCACGCTACGCTGCTGCGCGGTGGGAGTAGCGGCCAGAAGTCATACTAGGTGGAATTGGCGTGCAGAAAAAAAAAAATTGTTGTTGCGGACAGGAAACGGGAGCCCAATGAACACAATTTGGACTTATAGTCCTCCTCGTTCGTATGTCTGGAAGTTTGTAATTTGAAAGTTCGTAAGTAGAGGAGTGTCTGTATACTGTACATAATTGTATGTGCTATACTTTTATATGACTGGCAGGGCAGTAGGTTTGTTTACGTGAGCATTACCTTGATCGTTGTGCTGCCACGTTACGGCGGCTATACAGCGTCACTAGGTGGTAGGAATTGTTCGGCTCCATTATTATTGTATGGGGCCAACGTTGTATATGCAGTGGGTTGTTGACTGAAACGTCGTTATGCAGACTGAGTGCAGTCATTCACGGTGTGGGGTCTCCGATGCCCTTTACATCATCCAATTAGCTAATGTAGCTGGAATGCTCTACGCAGTCACTCCGCAGGTTCAGAGGTCTAAGGTGCTAATCAGACAGGGGGGCTGGGAGGCAAAGGCTATCTTTCTGTGTCGTCCTCTGCTTTGATTAATTTATTTGTAATCTTGTGAATGAGGCTGCCATGTCCCCCCGGAGCGTGTCTGGGGTGTCTTCATCGTGGGGGAGGGGTGGGGGGATGGTCCACAGCTGCCTGAAGGGGGGGGAGCTGGTGATGTATGGTATTCTTAGAGATGCAGTGTTGTTGACTTATGGACAGTTTGTTTCTGTGCTTTTAACGTGACACTAATCAGCAGCCGATGGAACCCAGAGACAAAGTTTATTTATTTATTTGCCGAATGTCCAGGTATGAGTGCAGTTACTTTAAGATTCCTTGTTTTTTGGCATATGCCATCTTGCACTCCTAAGAGACTCTCGGATGCAGAGTCAGGGTCAGCTATTTGTCTGGATACCGTCGGGTAGTTTTTGGGCTGTAGGGTCCCATACAGTGATATGCTCACGCCAGCCACGGGATTTGAACACTGGCACAGATTTCTCACCCATAGAGCCACGAGGCGCCTGAGTCTGTGTGCCGAGAGAGCAGCTGTGATGGAGACGAATGTGGGCAGCTTTGGGGGGGGGGGGGGCACGTGGGAGGCTTGTGTGAGAGAGAGGCACGTCGCAGGAATTCATTCAGACGCCCTGATTATCAGGTAGCATGACTCTCCCCGCTGTGGTATCTAAGGACGGGCTGGTGAAGGGGAGGAACCTGCCCTCAACCACGCGAAAGCCTCCCCCATCCTGCAGCGAGGCTCGGAGGAGCTGTCAGACGAGCGCCATGCTCTGGATCGCAGGAGTCTGCTGGCACTCTGCTCATGCTGGTCCCTGTTGGGCAGATGTCCTTTCCAGGGTTGCTCAGTGTCTTGCCTCAGACTGGTTTTGCCTGGGCTGGGGGGGGGGGGGGGTTATGAATCCCAGGTGGTGGTGTGGGACTTATCCTGATAAGCATGTTCCTTACACCTTGAGCCAGAAAGCACCCCGACCCCGAGTGAATGCTCAAATAGTCTGCGTTTCTTGGCCAGTGATGACACTGCTGCTCTCCTTCAGGTTCTCTTTGCCAGCATCGCAGAATCCTGGGAGCCTGAGTATCGATTTTCAGCATTTGCCATCAATTTTACTGCAGATTAGGTTCAGGATCCTCAGCAATTGTTTTTTTTTTTTTTGTGTGAATTAATTTTACTGTTTTTGGCTTTTTTTTCCCAGGGACTGCATATATCTGAGCTGAACACGTGGTGTTTAAATTCTGAACAAAGAGGAGAACTACACAGCATAAGGTAATTATAGCTAATATCTTTGTCCCTGAGGGATCATGTGCTGAGTGCATCCTTTCAGACATGATTGCTGAGCCTTTAGAATGGCTGCAGAAGTGACTGCCGTAAAAAGCAGTGCTCAGTTTTGGGGGGCTGGTCTTTAAACATGTCAGCTGCAGCCTGCTTTGATACTGTGAGCAACTGCAGCCTTAGCCTCCTGTCATCGTATCTCATCTCCGCCTTACCTGAGGTTTTGCTTCTGTACAGCATTGGGCTTCTTCTGCAGTTCTACGTTTGGGTCTGTTTTGTGGTAATTCCACTCAGTTCCACATCCTCCTGTGTTAAGGCAGATTTATCGTGAGGAGGAATGGACCAGTTTCACAATCAGTTAAGTTTGTACAAAATGTAATTCATGAAGTGAATGCGAGAAAGCAGAATGTATTTCCAGAATCCTGTCAAGACCATCCGGATTGCATAATGTTTACGTAAGAACTTGTGGCCCTTCATGGGTGGTTTGCTTCGTAAACATGTCGCTCTGGACTGTGCTGGGGCCAGTGTCACAAAGTAGGATTTCTAGTCATCGTCATCTAGCTATGGGGGGGGGGGGGGTGCAGTTCCTAGCCCTACAAAACCGCCAGACACGTTAGTTTCACAGGGTCTGTAGTCCCTGAGGGTCCTCACTGACTGACACTGTGCTTCAAGATGACTGGTATTTAGCGGGTGAGAATCAAACGTGCTAGTACTGCTCTTCCCCGGAATAAGGTGAGTAGGGCTTTTTGTTGTGGTTTGGGGGACTGTCTAGACCGGGGGGGGCGGAGCCCTACACAGTTTTTGGTTCACCCTCATTTAACACACCTGATTCAACTGCTTGTGCTAATTGCCACACAGCTCTTGAGCCTAATCATTTGTGGTGGAACAGGGAAAGAACTAAGCTACACAGGGCTGCGGCCCCCCAGGACTGGAGTTTGACACCCCTGGTCTAGACCAAGGTACTTAATTTAATAATTATTGATTCTGATTGGCCAGAGGCTTCACGCCTTGTTTGCACAGAAAAGGAAGGCTGGAAATTCAGCAGTGCTTGAATCTTGAGGACCACGATTTGAATAGTCTTGGTCATGACTCAGACCTCTGTTAGCAGATTGATATCAGCTTTTCGCATGTATGGTTGGTTAGTTTCTTGGTAGAGGCCTTTCTATCCAGTTGTTTCAAAGTATGTATTGCATTATGGGAAATTTATATAGATTATTGATAAAGAGATGACACAGTTGGGCGTCTGATTAAAGATTATCTCACATTGAATCAGACTGCACAACATCCTCATTGCTAAAGAACCTTTTGCAGGGTTTAATCTCATTTGTGATATTGCCTGATCTTGTGTGATTTTGAACTTTCACTACTGTCCTTTGAGCTGTCTGGCTCTGATGTTTAGCTTTTCAAAGTTCATATATTTAATGGAGAACTGGGCCATTTTTTATTTTCCTGCAGAACTGCTAGGCTGCAGAGGACTTGGTGAATCGGAGAGGCGGCACATGACTGCTGTGCTATTTTACAGTTTAAGATTGACTGCAGGTTATATGGTTGTTATGGTTGTCTCTGGAAGCGCAAGTTGCATATAGGTGCTTCGGTGTTTGTGTCTTATCTCACATTCCCTTAGGTCCACAAGAAGAATGTGTTTCTTTATTTTTGTCGTCCCCCCCCCCCCCTCCTCAGAATCCTGGTAAGGTCACAGAAGACCAGAGTCAGATGTTCTGTTTTGTCTTGACTCATGCGATACAAAGAACAATACAAAAAAACACGCCAGTTTAAAGTCCCGCACATTTATTAAACATAACTCTATGCTGAGTTTATAGATTACTAATATTTTAGGCACACTTCTAATCCACTTACTAAATTGTGGGCGTAAGTAAACGTCTGAATAGCACCGAAACGCTGGGTTCTGGGCAAATGTTTCGCCCGTCATCTAAATCCCTGGTGATTGTTGTGCACGCGCTATGTAATCATGAGTACATCACAGTGGGATATCGCGCAGCCCTACACACCACTGCCGAACTCCAGTGGAAATGCTGTGGCAGTAATATATCGCGCAGCCCTACACACCACTGCCGAACTCCAGTGGAAATGCTGTGGCAGTAATATATCACGCAGCCCAACACACCACTGCTGAACTCCAGTGGAAATGCTGTGGCAGTGATATATCGTGCAGCCCTACACACCACTGCCGAACTCCAGTGGAAATGCTGTGGCAGTGATATACCGTGCAGCCCTACACACCACTGCCGAACTCCAGTGGAAATGCTGTGGCAGTAATATATCGTGCAGCCCTACACACCACTGCCGAACTCCAGTGGAAATGCTGTGGCAGTAATGCACAAGGAAATAACACATTGGCGTCTGCATGCTTAGGGTAATGGGTGTACAGCTAGTGTTCTCTCTTGCTGTTAACTATCTACCCAGTTTCTCACTCTATAGGCCTCAGCCCCGGCTTAGACATCTCACTGCTGGCCTCCAGTTGTTGTGCTGCAGTGACACTGGCGCTGCCCTTTCCATCTGTCTGTATGCGTTTCCCTTCTGCTGTCCTGGGCTCAGGGTCTCCCATGTGACTGACAAGGGGCACATGTGTTAATCCTCAGAGAGGGCTCTTCTTTCAGGGCAGTGTCTGCTTTTGTCTGCTGCCCCTTAAACAGACTGTATCCTGCTATTTATGTTTAAAAGACCTAGGGTTAAAAATTGAGTGTATAATGCAAGGAAATTACTACAGGCTTCTCATTTAATAGTGCTTCTTACCATTGTAAGTGTTTTTTTAACCTTTTGTTGTAGTATCACCCTTGTCAGACTCATAGTTAGAAATATTGTATATGTTACATATAAGACAAGCTCATTATTTATGAGAGCAACAGGTAAGTCGGCTGTGTAGTGAAAATTGTAAAACTGGGGGGTTAAATTAGAGGTAGGGTTGCTGACTGTTACCCTGGGCTAATTAGAAGAAAATTCTGGTGAGTAACTGCAGTGTAGCTTGTGGTAATGCTGGGTGATGCCATTTCCTAGATTACTGTCTCCCAATCCGGTCCTGGGGTACCCACCAAGGGAGGGAGCAAAAATGTGGGCCCTCTGGTAGAGAGCTGGGAGGGAGCAAAAATGTGGCCTGTCTGACAGGGAGCTGGGAGGGAGCAAAAACACTTCTAGATGGACGGATCACCCCACAGTTCCTCCTGGCTCAGCTGTGGCAGTTTGAGCCAGTAGAAGATATCATTCCACCCCCCCCAGGTCCAGGCTTTGGACTAATGAGTATCCCGATTCCTGTTTTGACCCCTCCCCCCATGTTCCATGTCCAGCAGCTGCAGTGTACAGGCAGACCGCACCCTCTGGACTTTGTATTTGCAGCTCTCAGGTCTGTGCTGCCCAGACGCACGTTTGCTGCCTACTGGTGACTCACGTCTTCTGGGAGCTGCACTACACACTGCGCCCTGTTGACATTTTAGGTTTTATTTTTGAACGTCTTAGAGAGTGAATGTTTACTTAAGGAGGAGACATGGTCAAGTCTTCAGACCTATGACGCGTACAGTAAAACTCCTCCTTGTGCTTGAAAGTGTGTGTGGTGGGGGGGGGGGGGGGTTGCTGGTAAATTAGAATCCCAGAAATTACTGTTTGAAACAGGAATTCTGGGAGTCTGGATTTCAGGAAGCTTTGACCCCCTTGTGTGACCTATTGTATCTGTGCTCCTGTTATTCTGATGTGGTGCCATTTGTGACTGCGTCTCCAGTCTGGCCAGTTTGGGCGCGGAGCTTCCTGTGGGAGAGATGGGCAGCAGTTCCTGGCCACTTTCTGCTTTGCTCACTCTTCTCTGTGACTTTATGTTCTTACCGCCCAGAGCGTCCTTTTGCCGTCTTTGATGCACCTTCTAGAATTGACTTTAGATCCATTACCTTTCAACAGCTGCTTTGCCTAATAGTTAATATGTATTACTTATGACTCAGAAGTTAGGTAGACATGCTTTATGGACCGGACACATGAGGAGTGTTTGTGGATATCGATGTGCGTTTTTTTATGCGATATCAGAGGAAGCGTTTTCCTAGCTTTTGTAGGAAGCACAGTCCTCACTGAAGCAGTCTGGAGAGGGAGTCTGTTGCCATAGAGACTGCTCGACCAGTCAGAGTGTGAGGGCTGTGTCACTTTTGTGCACCGTGTCGCCCCAGCCCTTGGCTGCTTAGGGGTCAGTCGAGGGAAGGGGACACAGAGGAGAGCATTGAAGAGGCTTGGGTGGGGTAGTTCTGGTCACAGCTGCATGAAAGGAGCAGCCTCTTAGCGTGTGAGGGGGTGGTCTGTGCTACCAAAATAGCCCGTGCCTGAGTCTGTGTTTTAAGGGCTTTGTGTATGGGAAAGGGTGTTGCAGATTGAAGTTTGATCATGCATTTATTAACTTGATGGTTGTTTTGTTCCCATGTTATGTTTATTCTAGACTGGCGTAAAGGTCAGCCCATTTTCTCAGGTCAGAATTAACAGACTGTCCAAGCTCTGTAGGTAATATTGCTATGGAAGGATCTGAGAAAAGCACGCATAGTGCAGATCTGGCAACCCATCACTACAGCGATGTCCAGAAGACACAGATGGAGGGATGTGAAAAGCCTGTGGGTGTCGAAGGCTCACATGGGGGAATGTATGAATGATTTCAGAAGGACAGCACAGATGTAGGGGAATTCCAGCTGATAAAGCCAAACAAATGACTCCAGAGTTGGGAGAAGCATCTCAGCATGCATGCTGGTTTCTGCCGCTGTCATTAATCCTCACCAAGTGGTAGCAACTACTGGGCTCGTGGCTTCGAATTGCATGTGTAGCTCTTTTTGGGTAATGGTGCTTACCAGATGCGTGTTCTTCATCGCGAAGGCAGCTAAGCCACTTAGACACGTCAGGGAAAATGTATCCCTTTGGCCCAACAAACCCTGTGGTGTATGATGCAGTCTTTCCTTCTAATTACTGTTCCCACGTTCGCATGTTAAATGGCATCAGTCCATGACTGCCTGTTCTGGGAATGATGCGAGTGGTGTGAATTGCTCTTTGTTTCTATACTCCTAAGTCAGTCTGAGGAGATTGGAACGCCTCCCCTTAAGTTAAGAAGAATGGGTGGAGATGGTCGAATCTAGTCCTGTCCATTCTCATCCTGGCGGGGTGAGTCTTAGAGCCTGACATGAAAGCAGTGTTTCTTAGCGCTTTGGGAACGTAGCTCATGAATTTCTCCGGATCTGTTTTGCATTCTGAACCAACTGTTCTAGTGTTTCGTTCTGGCTCAGAAAAGCCGGAGCAGAACTTCAGTCCGGCTTTACTGAGGCATCCCAACCTTAACAATCGTGAGAAATGTAATTGTCTGGTAGTTTGACCAGGCGGTCATCTAATCTATGCATTAGGACAAAACAGGGTTCAAAAATGGTCACTTTAAACAGAGGATTCTCTGCACAGTCTGTGCAGATTCTCTACAATCTACCCTTTCTACCAGCTAAACTATAACTTTTTGAGTGTATTTTCAAAAGCAATGCACTTCTAGCATTTTGAAATCTTGGTGATTAAAATTAGCAGAGCAGGGAGGGGGGTTCTGGCTAATTTTGTCTCCAAAATTTCAAAATACCACAGCATACCGTATTTATCATAAAGAATAGAAAATAACTTCTTGAGCAGAGATGAGTTGGGCCCGGCCTCTCTGCTTCTCCTTTTGTCCTTCATCTCGCCTGCTAAAGGATGGGTGAAAAGAAAAATACTCACCAGAATACAGCTGTTATACTACATACCTAGCTAGCTAAATGCCAAAATGAATATTAAATCCATTTGTCTCTCCTGGTGATCCTTAGGGGAACTCCATTGCATCTCAAATCACTGAGTCCAAGACAAAGGCGTGTACATCTCCAGTCTGAATCATAGAAATAGTGACCTGAGTCAGACTCTCTTATCCAAGTTCTGGACTCGAGTTCGACAGCATTATAATTGACTCTTCTTGGAGACATGTACTTCTAAGGTGGGCTCCTCATTTTGAATGTTGCCATTGGGCGTATTGTTGGTGGGGAAAGGTTTTGAGAAGTACCTGTGAAATAGTGTGAGGTACGGATGCATTCCTGCTCTCATCTTCAGTTAAAAGAGATGAACATGGATATAGGGGGTCTCTAAAGGAAGCAAAACTGTAATAGCAGATATGGGTTATAAAAACCTTGACTGTGAACCTAAACCATGGCTTTTTTGTGGGGATCCCCTCCAGGCCCCGGACCAGCTCTTGCACTTTTGCCTTCCTTCCCAGTGCTTTCCTGTCTTTATTTTCATGGTCACGTGTCTGGGCCCAGTCCCTCCCAGCTTACATGAGCTTGCGGTTCCTGTGGTTAATGAGTAGTCATTGTCCTCGTACTTTCTAATCTTGTTCCTTTCAATACTGGGAACATATCTTCTATCTTACTATCGCTTTAGTTATTTGTATGATCTGTAAGGTCTCCTTTTACTGTATTACAAAACACCAGCATGTGTTAAAAACACCTTTACAAGTTCACGTATGGGATGGAAGCTAAGCAGGGGCTATCGCTAGCAGTTAACCCAAGATGGCTAAGCGATTGTGACGTTTGGGTGCTGTCTTGCCCTTGAGGAATGACTGTCTAGCTAAGGCTGGACATGGCAGAGGAGGGGAAGGCTCTTTAGTTGACTCTCTGTAGCTCTGTTAGGAAAAAAAGACCAAGAGGAAGTAGCTGAGGTCATCTTCCCACAGCTGCAGTCGGAATTTTGTCCAGCAGCAAGATAGATGAATAGCTTCATATCCTGAGAGATTCTATAGCTTCCATTGACTGTGATCTCCTGGCATCAAACTCCAGTTAAACACAGTGGAGGAAATTGTATTCATGGAGCATAAAACGAGTGTAGAGTTGGGGGCTCATTCTTAGGGTTAATCTCTCCAAATAACATGATGGGTTTGAAGTGCTGGTATATCTTTTTGTGGATTTTTTTTTGTGGTGAGTGGCAACCCCCTAACTCAATAAGCACATCAATGTCTTTCTCTTCCCACATCGGTAGGAACTACTGTAAGTGCTCTTTGGTCTGAATCATGTGTCTTTGTCTCAAAGGCTTGAGGTTTGTGAATGATGTGGTTTCAGTGGTGTGGTACTACAGCTTGTGTAGTTTGTGGTCAGGGTAACACTGACCCCACACTCATACGGTATTGCAGACCAGTCAGTAATGTGTCATTCTTATGAGACTTGACAGCTTTCCAGTAGCTTCGGACAGTTTCTTACCCTATTTACTGGGATGCTGTGTACCTCTGTATACGGGCAGTGAACTAGGCAATGAAAATATAAATACCAACAAACTGTGTTGGGTTCCAGTTTGCTGTCAGGGCAATATGTGGCATGAATTTGCTAAGGGGATCTTGCATGTAAATTTCACATGGATCTCCGTTAGTTAAATAACCAAATAGCCAAAGTGAGTGAATTTCCCCATTAAAGGCTTCACTGTAGACGGATGAACAGACATCTGTGGGGCCTTGTCATTGTAAGGGTCATAGAAGATTTTTTGGCCGATAACTCATCTACTGTGCCTTTTTGAAGGTTCTTCATCTTGGCAGATGCTCTCTCACCACTAGTTATATCAAATTTCACATTTTCACTTATGATATAAATGTATTATGCTACTGTGTATCTGCACATGTTAAACATTTACCCAGATCATTATCAAACCAGAACCTTTTCTTGAGGCTTCTCCATGGTCCTTAAGTCCAGGACTGTCCTTCCCTATGCTTTATCTGCTATATGCATCATTAACTGATTAACTTGACAGCAAATTTTTCCCCCTTCCAGGACCTGCTTTCATTGATTGCCCACATTACACTTTTGAGGTTATAAAGAATGTTTATTCTTCAGCTCTGTTTCGACTTAAATTTGAATGGCATTCTTTTTCAGAACATACCCATATAACAGCAGAGGTGAGTAATTCAATTCCAGAGTAAAAATCCAGACCAAGATTTTGTTTCAACCAACCAGCTGAGTATAAAGAGTCAGTCAGAAGTCAGTCAGAGAGTACTCAACTGGTTGGTTAACACAAAATCTAGACTTTTACTCTCTGAACCTGAACTACCCACCTCTGTATAACAGCACCCCTCTCAAAATTCACTGGCGCGGAACGTTGGACCCAGAGAATGGCTTGGAGAATGCAAGGTGTCAGAAGCACATCAGGTTCATCAGTTACTAGGCAGAGCCTGGCTACATGCTAAACTCGCCCCCCCCCCCCCCCGAAACATACATCGAAACGGCCTCTATTTAGTGGAACTCATTGCTTTGAGAGGTGACGTCTCCATGCTGTCAAATCGCTCATGGCCAGGAAAGGGCGAGGTGAATATACAATCCAGATATGATCCTCCTTGTTTGCTACATGCTGTCACTTTCACCCAAAAATATAGATGGTACTTCCTGCCAGACCTTGGTATCTGCTTTCACAGTATGATCATTCTGTGTGCTGTATTTAAATATGTTTACTGTGGCCTTCCCAGCTTAAAGAAAACCTGCATCTGCTGATGGGTGAGTGTTCCTAGCTTGGAAAACTGGCCAGTATTTTTCCTGATTTGCGATCCGTTTTTATATGGTGCTATTCACAGGCTTGTGCTACTGAAGGGCAGCTGGAGGAAGGGGTGATGGAATCATCTGCCATGCATCAGTCTGTAGTTAGACTCCGTGTTGTTGAGGGGAACTAGGGGGGCCTTGGGTGGTGATATGTAGGGGAAATTCAGCACATCCTGAACTTATTGCTCGGAACTGGCTGAAAAACAGCGAGAATTCCCCTTTGTTTTCCCTAATTTTCCAGTTACATGGAACACAAGGTAGGATTTCCCAGCATGTAGATATCTGAGATGTTCCTCAAAAGAAGGCATCAGATTTTTCTTAGCCCAGCCTAATGCAGTGCTATCTATATATAATTGAAAAGTAGTTCATGGTTTTTGGGGGTGTTTTTTAATATTTCTGTGGTGATACTGGGAACTAGTCTTGGGTGGTATGACAGTATTACGGTATACCCTGGTGTTAAAAAATCCTAGGGGGATTATTTTTAATACCATCAAAAATATAGAAGCTCCTCTTTCTATTAAACTGATATGGAGATGCAGTATTGAGGTGGTGTAGTGCAGTGCACAGCACTGGCCACTAGAGGTCAGCCTACTGGTTAGAAAGATGCAGCTGCGAGTGGTAGCAATAATACAGGATTAGTAAAAAAGAAACATGTTTCTGGCCCTGTTTGGGAGCCTTTTGGATTTCTTCCCGATGATAAAGTTGAGTCAGTAGTTTGTTTAATTTTCATTCTACATTAGGGCTGGGATGATTATTCGACATAATCGACTATGTCGATTATAAAAATCCGTCGACGTGGAATTTTAGTGTCGATGTGTTGTGTAAAACTATATAAATGTTTTGTGACTGCAATGCACTGAGTGATAAGCTAAACGTATTTTAAGGGAAAGTACTTTATCCTCTCGGTAGCACGTTATCGCTGTCCTTTTAAGAATCACGCAATAAAACAGTCTGCTAATAACTGAACTTTACTGTCCACCTGATGATCTCTTCGCCACTCGAGAACTACAATATTTTATTTATTGGACCAGCGGCATGGTTTTCATTTACAATACAAAGTTATTCCGCTAATAAGCTGGCTAGTTGTTTCACTGCTGGCACCTTTAAAACTATATCAATTATAGACTGAATTCCAATATAGTTTTGTCTAATATCGCCAGTGCCAGCAGTGCCACACTGTTTTATAAGGCATGCACTGGCCAATCATGTAGCACTTCTCTCATAAATATTAATATAACATTAATATAATAGCAGTGGCGGTTCTAGGATTTTTGCCGCACTATAAGTAAGTGGTTGCCTTCTGCAGCTCAGGACCCCTCAACTCAGGATTTACACACAGTTCTACAGTATAAATCACTAGACCTGCTGTTAATATTTACATAGGTCAAGTAGAAAAATTGTCCATAGGTTGTTTTAAAAGTTAATTTGATGAAAATTTGATTAGACCAAAATAAAAAAGCTTTATGCATTTTGTTTGTGATTTGTGTCGTACGACTATTGTGCATCTGACATAATACTATTATGGTAAATGTGATGTCCTAATTATAAAATATAAAAATCGCAATTTTTTTCACAAATTTCTGGAAATTACCACCACAAAATCAGTCATTTTGATTGCAAAAATTACACAAAAAAATCGTGAAATTCTGGAGGGACTGGTTTGATAAAGTTAACTACAGAATGTTTCCTAGCGCTATCTTAGCAAAAACATGTTAACATTGCTTACAAGTTTATTGGTTTACTTCGACAGTGCTTCCAGTGCTCCTTCCACAATTTAGTTAACAAACCTAAAATAAGTGAGAGCAGCAGCTAAATATCCTTTCATATTTTGACAAACAACATGAGGATTTGTGACTCACCAAGAATTGTCTTCAAGTTGTAAGTAATGTTAGATGGATTCTTTCTCCCGCCTACTGTCATAACGTCAGAGAATGTTCTGGTATCGCTCAAGCCAAAGCCACAAAGATAATAAAAAGCCAAGACCTCTGCTTCTTCTCCCAAGTTGCATCGACACATTACTGCCGCCAATTGTTTGGGGGTGGAATTGCATCTGTAATCGTTGTGAAGAATTCTCCGGTTGCTCTTCTCGTCGACGATTGATGGAAGGGGGGCCAATCAGGGGCCAATCAGATTTCAGAAGGGGCCAGGGCACCTATGGCCCCGCCTCTAGAAATGCCACTGTATAATAGACATCTCCTACCACCCTGCAAAAAGGAAATTTCAGATTTGTGTGTGAGATGGGGTGAATTGTTGAATTAACACATGTTTATAATTCATTATCGATCTGAAGGCCAGATTTCATCTTTTGTTTTACACAGAGAATTAAATAAAAGACGTAATGTCATTCCCCTAATCTGCCTTGGCGTGCTCGGCAAGTTTCCGCGCTGTGAAGTTTGAATTTAGGTTACCAAAATAGAATAATCGATTGATGGAATCGTGGTAGAAATTAAAAGGATTTCTGATGCATCTAATTATTCATATTAATCATAATTGGATTACCTAGGGGTCAGTGATTTACGCCCCTAATGGTATGTGATACTGGTATACACTGTCTGCAAACAGCATGGGACCCCGTCAGTCTAGCGCCTGAGGCATCTTCCTGCTGCTGGGACTCTTTTTCCGGCTCCCTTGAATAGTTTGCTTTCTAGGAAGCCTCACAAGTGCTCCATGGGCCTTGTGTCCCCCAGACCAGCCTGTGAAGAGGCATTGACAGACTCCCAGTCCAGACCAGCCTGTGAAGAGGCATTGACAGACTCCCAGTCCAGACCAGCCTGTGAAGAGGCATTGATAGACTCCCAGTCCAGACCAGCCTGTGAAGAGGCATTGACAGACTCGCAGTCCAGACCGGCCTGTGAAGAGGCATTGACAGATTCGCAGTCCAGACCAGCCTGTGAAGAGGCATTGACAGGCTCCCAGTCCAGACCAGCCTGTGAAGAGGCATTGACAGACTCCCAGTCCAGACCAGCCTGTGAAGAGGCATTGACAGACTCGCAGTCCAGACCGGCCTGTGAAGAGGCATTGACAGATTCGCAGTCCAGACCGGCCTGTGAAGAGGCATTGACAGGCTCTCAGTCCAGTGCCAGTGGCTTCCTTAGCCAGCTAAGAAGAGCCTTCTGGTCAGGCTCTCTGCACTGTGTTGCTGTTTACATTCTTCCTCTGAGACACCACCCCCCCCCCCCCCCCCCTCATGGAGCTGATACCCACCGTCCCCAGAGCAAGGAGGCAGTCTTGACATCCATCCAAATAAACATTTCATGTTGCATGATGGGGTTAATTGTAAACCACAGCTTACACTAAGTCCCATGTACCATATGACTGCATGTGTGTGGCTTATGACATCACCGGCTACAGAGCCTGGGGGAGTCAACTCAGTACTGACTGCATATTTGAGCGCTGAGCCAACAGTTCCCTGGGGTCCCTGTAAGACAGATGGAAGATTCTTTGAGGATCTGCTTTGTGTGTGTGTGTGTGTGTGTGTGTGTGTGAGTGTGTGTGTGTGAGGGAGACTTGTAAAGTTGGGCATTAAACTGTGTTTTTGGAGAGTACCAAATCCAAATTTACTGGTTTGCTTTAGCAGCAGCAGTGTAGCCTGATCTCATTTAACTGGCAGAAGGTGCAGCCTGTATGTGTCTGAGTTGATTAAACTTGAGGTTTTAGCAATTTCAGTTTGCTTCCTTGGAAGATTGTTACTAAACCATTCTCCACTAGATGGCGCCTTTCCTCTTCCGTTTCAGCTAGAATAATTAAAGTTCACTGCATTACTGCTCAGCATGTCCATGGTCCTTAGCCTGAAGCCATACTTTGTTTTAGTTATATTCTTTGTATAAATGTTGGAATCTTTTGTGCAGGTAGTTGCTTCTAAAGCGCTCAATTATAAAAGCACTACTTTCCCAAGATAATACAGCGGGATTTGTATGACAGTTATGTTCTGTGAAAGATTTCTGGGTTTGGATCGCTGTACTCTGCATTATTTCTAAACTGCGATATACTATACCAACTGCTCTTGTACCCTTCAGCAACTTCTTTTACCTTCAGTTACCATAGCGACATTCCGTGCTGCACTGCACCTGATGGAGCTAAGAGCGTCTGCTGGCACTGTGATTTCAGATGGATCAGCTTTCCGACGAGGAGCTGGATCATGCCGCAGAAGAGGACAGTGACAAGGAGGACCAGGACCTGGACAAGATGTTCGGAGCCTGGCTGGGGGAGCTGGACAAACTGACCAAGGTATGGGGGTGTTCTTTGTGATTGGAAAATTTGACACTTGTCACCAGTTGACACAAAATGAGTATTTCTGTGTGTTGTGGGGCGTTTGTGGGGCGTTTGTGGGGCGTTTGTGGGGCGTTTGTGGGGCGTTTGTGGGGTGTTGTGGGGTGTTGCATATCAAAATATACAGAATGTGAGGGTTGTCAGTAATGCATTGCTGCTACAGATAGCGATGCCACCTGTTTGATAAGGTTCTGTGAGCATTCGATGAAGGTGTCAGCCCAATTTGAGAGTTCGCTCAACCCCTGCAGAGTCTGGATGATGGGAAACCAGAGAAAGTGCAGAAGGCCCCACTCAGACAGGAGACCAACTTGGCCAACTTCTCCTACCGCTTCTCCATGTACAACATCAACGGTGCGTTGGCCTTTTGTGCGGGCACCAAAAGGCACAGAATTGGTATTTTCCCCCATAAATTGCTGTTTCTCCTCTTATGTGATTTGCCAAGATGATGTGGTAGTTCTGAACCAACATGTAAACTCTAGAAGGGAGGTCTGTGTCTGTAACCTGGGTGTCCCTGTTCACAATAGGCTGATTTATTGCTGTGCTTTCAGAGGCTCTGAACCAGGGAGACCCAGTGGACCTGGACGCCCTCATGGCAGATCTGTGCTCCATCGAGCAGGAGCTCAGCAGCATCGGCAGGCCCAACAGTGGCGCCAAGCTGAGGCAGAAGCTTCCGGCAGGCCGTGGCCCTGGGGTCCGTCACGGCAGCGGGGGTGGCAGCAGCGCAGGCAGCAGCAGCAGCAGTAGCGCTCGTGCCTCCCCAGCCTCCACGGTGCGGGGGGGCGGCTCTCACAGCCGGCCACTGGCCTCTAACTTCTCCCTGGATGACATCACGGCCCAGCTGGAGCAGGCCTCGCTCAGCATGGACGAGGCGGCCCGGCAGACCTCGGCCTCTCCCTCCTCGGCCTCCCCCTCTTCCTCCTCCTCCTCCTCCACAGCTACCCTGCTCCGGGCCGCATCCTCTTCACACCAGCACCGCAGGACCGGCTCTGCTGGCGCCATCAGCAATCATGAGGTCCGCTCCCTGGGGCAGTCGCCCCGCTCCAGCATCAACTCTGCCTCTGCCGGCAGCATGGACTCGCTGGACATGGACAAGCCTCTGCGTCCCCCTGAGCCTGAGGCCCCCCCGCGGCCTGACGGCCCCCAGGGGCCCGCCACGCAGCCCATGGCCCCCCAGGACCTGAGCCCGGGGCAGTCCAGCTCAGAGGTGCGCATGTCCTCCTATCTTTATGACAGAAGCTCTCTTTGTCTAACCCTAGACTTCCTGATCCCTGACTAACTTCCCGGCTCTTTTGAAGGCTTCACTGAGCCATGTGACAGTGTCACCAGCCAGGCCCATCGGACAGAACGGCAGCCAGTTTCTCAGTGTCTGCAGATCACATCCAGTTCCCCAGTGCAGGATGTACCCAATTTTGACCAGTGCACTTTTGGCAAGGTGGAAATTGGCAGTTGTCCAGTTGATCTATTGTGGATAGAAAAAGCAGGAATATAGATGGCCAGAACCCCAACCACAGGCTCAGTGAATTTTTATTAAAGTCCACAGCTTGAAATATGTTCCCTCCCTTTGGAAGACGGTACAGGGAGAAAACATGTGTAGGAGGTCGAGTTATCCCTCTTTCTCCTTTTATTGCAGCCATGTGTAGAAGTGCACTGTTTCGTGACAGTTTTACTTCCTAATTATGTCATGGTGGTGCGACCATTTTAAGTTATTACTTTTTGCTGTAAATACGACGGGTTCAGATGGAAGCAGGGGCACCGTATACAAACGGTCTGTTCTGAAAATGCTGTAGCGAAATCTAAACTAATGCTGCCCATTCACGCCCCCTGTTGACAACTTATTGTTGTGCAGGGGGAAATTGTGCTGGGGCCCAAAAATGAAACACAGGCCGAGTCACAGCAAGCTTTCCCCATCAGGAGTGACGAGTTCAGCTGGCTCTGAATATGTCACACAAACATCTTAGGTCCCGCCGGCATCCTTATGCTGGCTTTTATGCAGAGCTGCATGTGTGACTCCTGCAGATTTGAAATCACACTCTGCTTGGTTGTTTAGAAATGAGTCAAAGCTCGGGTCAGCGCATGATGTAAGTAGTCTTTGACTCGGTGAGGCCTGCTCATACACTGAATAGTACTTTTAGTGTGGGATCTTGGTGAACACGCACCTCTACGTCACCCCCCCATTTCAAAGCCTTGGTACCTCTCACTGACTGTCATTTGTGTTCAGTACATAGTAAATGTGTATTTTCTGAAGACCCTGGAAATTGGAAAACCCAGAATGGTATGTGTGTGTTTTTTTGGGGGGGGGGTTGTACACCACAGTTGTGTGTTTTTGGAGCCTGGTGGGACATTGTGCATTTCTTAGTCCCCATAGATTGTGAATGTTGGAATGTTTACGCAAAACGGTCATGAAGTTGCTGCAACTCAACATCATGCGCAGAGCGATGAAGGGGCAGCTCTTAGGCTATACTAAAAGGGTTATTTCCTGTACCAAAGTGTTTATCAGCATGTATGAGGACCATAATGTAAAAAACATTTTAAATAGCTCTAATTTTAGATGCTTAGCTGTTTCAATTCAACTTCAATTGAATACTTTGGCTTCTGGGGGACTGTCCTGCAACATTTTTGCTTCTGAAATCCCATTTTGCCGATTTTTCCACTGATCACTATTTGATGCACAGCCATCCTGTGATTCTCTGCTTCCACGCCTCTGTGAAGGATCAGCTGCAGTTGTTTGTATAATCATGGCATTAACTTTCCTTGTTTTTTTTCTTCCCTCCGTTTCTGCACCAAGCACTCCTATCTGGACAGGGAAACCTCCCTCATTCTGAAAAACATTGCAGGAAAGCCCTCTCACTTGCTGACACAGGTGACGCCCTCTTTTGCTTGTTTGTCTTTGCGCACCCCCCCCTACCCCCCCCCCCCCCCCCAGGTGCTGCTTTGTAACCCCACACCCCCCCTCGCCCACCTTGAGAAATGGCCCTGTTTTCATTAGGTCATTATGTACAATAATTAGTATTGATATATATAGATGACCTGCAGGTATTTAGGCAGAATTAAGTGTGCGCCCAGGTCGATACCTGATGATCCTGTGAAACAGGCCCCTTTCTTCTTTTCTTAACGCTCGTTCTTTCCCCTGCTCCTTCACTGTCCCCATGTCCACCCCGCATGGTCTCCTGTGCCTGGCCGCTCAGTGCTTCTCTTCTGCAGCTTTGAGCGTTTCCAGAATCTTCCTAATGCGTCAGTCTGCGTTGTGCTACCACTGGGGGGGCACTTCAGAGATGGCGTGCGCATGTCAGTTCAGTTCCTTACGTCGTGGCAGTGCTGTCACACACTTCGGAGTACATGCACAGGTAAAGCAGTGTAAAGGGGCATGAGGGCATGCATGTGCACATTTGTGGGCAGTGCCAGTATGGACTTCATCTGGGCAACGTGCACTTTGGACCTGCAGGTATTCTGTGTTTGGATTAGAGTGCAGCAAGTGTGTGGGACACCATAGGTTGAATACTGTGGTCTTTTAAATTACTGTGAATTTAGCAGAATCTTTCATGATATCTGTAAACTCGAGCTCTCACAACTACCCTGGGGTCAGATTGACCCCAAAGGCCCATGTCGGGTGACTTCTCATAGTAACATAATGTAGGAGCATGTAAGGTTTAGGATGGAATGAGCAGATAATAATAATAATAATAATTGATACTTTATTGATCCCTGTGGGGAAATTGTCTTTACGCCTCCCTCAACTTGCTCTTTTTTTGTAGAGTAAGTTGTCCGCAAAGGGTAGCTACCCGTAGCAGCGCCCAGGGAGCTGGGGGTTAAGGGCCTTGCTCAAGGACCCGCAGACGTGCGGAGGCTGGGTTTGAATCAGCGACCTTCTGATTACAGGCACACAGGCTTAGCCCACTGAGCCACACGCTGCCCTGTATCCACAGATTACATCACAGACAGACAAAAGCAGATCAGAGGTATTGTGCATGAGGTGTCGTTAATGTTCCTCTGTAGGCCTCCTTAGACTGACTGCAGTGATAATGTGGCAAAGATCATGAGATGGACGGTGTATTAGATTCCTCTAATGGGCCTCGTGGTAAATGCAGAGCGTTTCTTACAGTGTGCAGACTACCACTCTCCTGCACAGCAAGTGCAGAGTCCCATATTCCCCTAATGCAGTCCTGCATTAAGATCCTGCCCGGTGATGTGTACATATGTGAAAGCTGCTGTCTAATGGTTATTTACTCTGCTTGAAAAGGTAAGTGGGTGTCTTGGACTGTCTGACAAATTGACCTGAAAACACAGGCTGAAGGCATCCCATTTAGCCGAGGGGAGGGGTCACGGCGACCAGCACTCATTATGCAGGTGTCTGTCAACATGCGTCCGGCTGAGTGACGTCTGATCGTATACATGTCTGAGGTTCATAGTAAATAATACACACTGATCGGAAAGCGGATGTAGCAGGAGCTTAGCGGGTGTATCACTTAGTGTAGGATAATGGGTAGCGCTGGCAGCTGGATAATGACCCACTGTCCATTTCCACCTTGGAATACAGTATGCGCACTGTAATGAAAATGTGATGGACAGCTACAATAAGCAGACAAAATACAGATACAGTAATATTCTGTGCTGTTTCGTTACATGAACAGAAACTTACTGTACAGTACAACATTTCGCTGCAGCTGCAGGCGCAGTCTCCTCTCAGCTCCTGATTTCGTACTGCAATTCCTGCCTCATTTTTCTTGAAGCTTAAGTGCAATCTCTTTTTATAATAGTGTTGTGGTTTTATATTTCAGCTATTTGCTGTAGAGTACTGTGTGTGTACTGTATCTCAGCACTTCATGCCTGTAGCTATGGAGCCCGGTCTCCGGTGTTCCCGCTTCCATATGCAGGTACCTGTATGTACCTGTAAACCTAGCTATCAGCTTTGTCACCATATGCAAGACTAAACAAGCAAATTTGTAGCCTTGACATAAATGTCAGGAGTGAGTCTGAATCTCAGATGTTTGCTGCTAGACTTTTCCATTACTTTGGTGCCCAGTAACTGATTATTCCAAAGAAGGTAATTTCACTCCAGCCGCGGCCAGAGAGCCCAGCCCTAGAGAGTGAAGCAGACGGACTACTGGATTTATGGAACCAGCAAAGTTGCGGATGTACTCTGGTCTTAGACCTTTCAGTGATGTTTAGGTTAGCAGTAACACCTTATAGTCCATGCAAGACCTAACCGGAAGCTGGTGGAGCGAGGCCAACACGGGACTAATATGCTGACATTTCATAGTCCTTGTTAGGGCTCTTGCTGCAGCATTCTGCACCAGCAGAGGTAGCTCACCCAACCGACAGGGCATTGCAGTAGTTCAGGTTAGAGGTTATAAAGGTATGTGCTGATGTTTTTGCATCCTGAAGGGAGAGCATTGCTTTTACGTTTTTCTAATTTGATTATATGGAACAAATCTGTTTTAACCATATTATTTATTTTCCAGAGACAAAGCTGAGTCAAAAGTGACACCAAGGCTTTTAACCACTGTGCTTACATAGACTAAGCAGCCATCAAGCTTAATGCAATCAGCAGCACCCTGGGCTTTATGGCCCAGTTGTTACACCTGTTTTGTCAGAGTTTAACAGACGGAAGTTACTGGCCATCCAGCTCCGAACCTCAGCCAAGCATATCTGTCTTTGACAGCTACTGCAGTTCATCTGTTTCGCCAGATATGTACAGCTGTGTGTCATCTGCATAACGATGAGAACTCACACTGTTTTCTAATAATACCACCAAAAGACAGCATGTAAGAGTTGAACAGGATTGGCCCCAGGACAGAACCTTGCAGCACACATAGGTGAACTGGTGACAATCAGACATGAGCAGAACCCAGACAGTCCCTGCCTGTTGACACCACCCCAAGTTTATAGCCTTGGTTTCTCTATTTTGGAATCATTAGTAGTAATGCCTCAAAACCTGTAAAGTTTTTCTGGGAAAGAAGTTGGTATGTGTGTCATGTTGCATATGATTGATGTTTCTAAGTATTCTAGGTATTAAAATTCATGGCATCATACAATATCAGTGCAGCGAGGAAGGACTCGCACAGAGAGTACAAAGAGAATTTAGATACAGACAATGAAAGAAATAAAAAGTGCAAAAGTGTTGGGGGGGTGAAATACAAAATATTTGGTCCTTTCTGGACTCAAGGCTACAGTAATTATT
This sequence comes from Paramormyrops kingsleyae, assembly GCF_048594095.1. Taxonomy (NCBI): domain Eukaryota; kingdom Metazoa; phylum Chordata; class Actinopteri; order Osteoglossiformes; family Mormyridae; genus Paramormyrops; species Paramormyrops kingsleyae. Next base: position 35,323,643 of record NC_132797.1, on the reverse strand, counting down.
ATTTTTTTTTATCAGTGTTAAATATCTTTCACTCCATTGATTAAACTTTCAAGAAAACCCAAAGCCGTTTTGTCTAGCATTGAGGTGCACAGCTGCTGGTTTTACGGCACGGACATCATTGAAGAACAAATCAACTGTCTTCAGATGCTACAGCTAATTGGAATCTGCCTCAATTCATTCTAGGGAGAAAAAACCCTCACTTTTGCTGACATGGTGTGTGACCCCACATTGTGTAGTCGACGTGCCCCATGCACAGGGTGTGTGACCCAACATTGTGTAGTCGACGTGCCCCATGCACAGGGTGGCCTCAGTCTATGTGCTTTTTTGCTGAACACCCTTTGTGGCCTGTGTTTGTGTCGTGTTCAGCCCCCCAGCTGCAGCTGAGATCATGTTTCGTTTGTTTGCCACATAAGGCTGAAGGCCAGAATTGCCTGTCTGAGGGAGTTAAAATGCTTGAGCTGCCTTTCACATAGTATGTGTTGTTAGAAGAACCATTTTAGCTGGTTTGCAAGCCATTCTATAGCTGTGCTTATATGTCGCTAAAAGGCATAATTTATCTGCGTAGTACGTTTGTCACTCTGCTGTTGCTAAATCAGTTACTTGCCCCAGTAAGGGGCAGATTTGCTTACTGTCAGCAGGGGGGGGGGGCATTACTTACAGAACACATGGTAAAGGCAGCTCCATCAGCACAACGTGTGTGTTTGGGGATTACTGCCCCACTCTCCCCGCTCCGCAGCTGTTTGAGAGAGAGAGAAGTGTGGGGGGAGACGGGGAGGGGGAGGGTTCTGCACCCCACCGCTTGCCTGCATTTGTAGAGTCTGGCACGTCTCTGTCAGAGCTGCACTAGAAGGATCCACTGCCCTCGTGCTCTCAGTTTCAACAGGCAGCTCGGATCATGCTGTCATCTTGACAGCTTCTCCCCCGGCGTCCAAAGCTGGCGTGATTCTCTCGGGGGCAGCTACACCAATCCGACAGGCTGTAAGCATCTTATGGACGATCTAGGCAGTCGGGGGGCTGCTGGGTTTGCCTGCGTTGCTTTGCTGGCTTTGCTGAACTGTTACTGTTCTTGGTGGTTTCTGGTCTTAATGAACATCTAGGCTACCTGTGGCTGAATGTATAAGAAAGATCTTTTCAAGAGCCAATGAGTGTCAGCGCTTGTGTGCAGCAGTCCCACTCCTCTCTGGATTGCTGCTCTTACTCTGGGGTATCGGACTTCGCCACATCCTTTCTGCAGTCTCTGCTGAGCTGTATTCCGAACGTTGTGCTTCCCCTGACCGACTGTGGATAATTCCAAAAACACCGGGTCTTCTCAAATGCAGCTGCAAAGGGAGCTGTGAAATGACAGATTCCCTCACCCTTCCCTGAGGAGGACCGCTCCAAACGCCGTGTCTGGGAAGCGATGTCCATGAGAAATTGAGCGGCACGGAATTTGTTTTTCCTACCACGACCGCGTACGGAAACGGAGCTGGTCGCATAGAGCGTGACGCTATGGCTTCCTGTTGGAGAAGCCAGGTAAGTGATGGGCTGTCAGAAAAGAAGAATGAATGTCTGTTCCAGAACTGGGCTTTATATTCCCATTACTTGGAGGAACATGGAATGGCTTGGAGAGCCTGCATCTGTCGTGGAACAGGGTTTTCCAGGATAGCCCTGTTACTGGGTTGTCTGTGTGCATGCCTTCTAACACCTGTCTTGTCTGCCCATAGGAGGAGCAGGCTGCCAAGCTGAAGGCAGAGAAGATACGGGTGGCTTTGGAGAAGATCAAGGAGGCACAAGTGAAAAAGGTGTGTTTGCTAGTGCATTAGAAACCAACATGGTGGACAAGCATGCATGTATACACAGAGCCATAGGATGTCACTCTACTTTAAATCCTGAGCTGATGGAAGCAATGTGTTTACAAGGAAGCTGTTTGTCCCTCACAGAGCTCCTGTGAGAGAAATATAAACACCAGAAATGGGTCATAGTAACTTAAGTCCCCATGATATCTGTGTGTGTCTGTGTCCAATTGTTTCATTCAACACTGCAGGGCTGCAGCAGATGTAATTACAACGAACCTAATCGTATTGCTCTTGATTCAAATGTAATATTTAATAAATAGGTCACTGTTTCTGTGCATTTATGATTGTGTAAGCTTCATGAATTGGGTTCTAGTGAGCATGTCTCTGAGGGAGATAAAAGCAACTGACAAAGGGAGGGATGGAGGGAGGGAGGGAGGGAGGGAGAGAGATGAACACTGAAGTCTTAATGAGGAAGCTGGACGCCGTGGCTGATTTAAACTGACAGACCGGAGGGAGAGCAGGGGGCTGGTGGCTGAAGTGGCTCCGTGGGCATTGTGAGCCTATGAATGAGCCTTATGAAGCTGCTCCCTGACCCAGTCACCCAATGAGAGCAGGGGGCTGGTGGCTGAAGTGGCTCCGTGGGCATTGTGAGCCTATGAATGAGCCTTATGAAGCTGCTCCCTGACCCAGTCACCCAATGAGAGCAGCCTTTTATGCACACATCCTTTCTGCGTGGCGGCTTTGCTGTATATGAGCAGGTTCCCGCTCGGCTCTGTTCACCACACCCTGCTGCTTCTGGGCAGCCATGCAGAGGGCCTTTGCCCTGAGGAGAGAGTACTGTAGCTCTGCTCCAGCCCTCCATTCCTGGATGCTCGAGCTGAATGTGCCACGTGCAGCATGACCTCAAAATCGCCTCCGGCCCTTGGCATGGATGTGGAGTAATCTGCCCATCAGAGGGACCCGTGCCACATTTCCCTAGGCACTGTGGGTGGCGTGGGTGGGGGGGGGGATTATCAATCTAATCGCACAAGTCCTCCATCAGGTCTGCTTCGTCACTGCATGCTGTCATTGAGGGGTCTCTCAGTTCATCAGTTTTATGTGAAGAAAGATTCTAAACATACTGTGGCACCTAAAGAGATTTGTGACTGGAACATTTATGGAAACTTTATCTGATACTGTATCGCAGTGTGTAGCTGTATCGCAGTGTGTAGCTGTATCGCAGTGTGTAGCTGTATCGCAGTGTGTAGCTGGCTGCAACTATATTAAAAATGTCTTGAGTATCAAGCAATGGGGTAACCAATGGCAGGTGAATCATTGCTTGTCTTTAAGTAAATAAAGTTCTGCACTAGTTTTAGTCCCATTGTTACAGCAGTTTTTTTACATAGATTTCTTGTTCCAACATTTGTGATGATATATATCCCAACAAACAGGATGCAACATTCCTGTGCAATACACTGCAAAACTATAGTAAAATGCACTCCTTTTAGGCCTGTTGGACAATTTAAGGTATGTCTTAGGTGAGTGACTGTGATTTGTGATCCTGTGTTCCTGGGCTCTGAATTTAATGATCTGTCTTTTGTATACACAGTTTCAGAGTAGATGTAGCGTTTTTCATATTTTCCCGAACTGAACCAGGAAATGCACTTTTCCCATTCACGTTCCCTGCGCAGTCACTGCAGAATGCCTCGTGGAGCTTTACAGACAGTTTCCTTACCCTCTCCATCCTAGCTGGTGATCCGAGTGCACATGTCGGACGAAAGCTCCAAGACCATGATGGTGGACGAGCGTCAGTCTGTTCGACAGGTGCTGGACAGCCTGCTCGACAAGTCCCACTGTGGCTACAGCCCAGACTGGTCATTGGTAGAGACCATCAATGAACTCCAAATGGGTAAGTGCAAAGGAGTGTTCTGGGCAGCATGGAGTACTCTACCATACCCTAACAATATCACTGCACCTCCATGAATTTTGCCTTTGAAATGAATGGAACCTTCTGAGCTGGTTTCTGATGGACAGTCTGTTTTAGGTCTTTCTTTAGAAACTTGTGCTGCAGTCTTGGGAATCTTGTGGTCTGGCAGTCGCCTTAGTGCTAGGAAGACGTCTCTGGTATAATATGTCTTGTTGAAAAATGAATGCTGTAGCATGTTATATATGGAGGTTTCTGGGATAAGCTCTCTCTCCTCTGGGAAGTGTCACACACCTTCTTGAGGGGATGTGGCGTACATTTTAATGTTTGGTTGAGCGGTGAAGCTTCTTCCGCTGTGTTTGCCAGGTTATTAATGGCTGTGTGACTGTACCGGCATGTTTCTGGCATAGCAAGTCTTTCTGATGTTTGGCAGGGAGCACTTCCTGTCCATGCAGACATTGTCTGAATTTACTGAATCGTGTTCTCTCTACCAAGGCACCCATGCAAATGCTTTCCCAGCTGTGTGCCAGCTCTGGGTCTCCTACTGCTAGGCCTGATGCTGTCCACAAGGGTTTTATAGTGCTGAAACAAGAAGTATTTGTCACATATGGCTTATTATAACGTGTGCACTGTTCCTCACGTCCAGACCGGGCAGAGACTCCCACTGTTCTGCTGGAGAAGAGAAAGATGTACTAATCGGTGATAACAGATCTGTAAAAACAGTGCGATTCCAATCGCTCTGTCCTCAGCGCAAAAGGCAATTAAAATCAATTTCATGCAGCTGGTGCCCTTCATAGGGATGCAGACGGATTAGTGACAGCAGTACTGTTTACTGTTTGCTCTGCTATCGTAGGTACGATGTATTGCATTATGCTACAGAAAGTTCCTGAAGCACCATGATCCCTCTGGTATGGAGCCACGCTTCCCCGCTTCTCATGCCTTCCAAGCCTCCTTGGTTGCTCTCCCATGACAGCTGGCTTAGTCATGGCTCATTCTTGCTCATATGGCCCTCTGCGCAGTTCCAGAGCAGTCAAGCGCATGACCTAACCTACATGTCCAGGGCTGTGGGCTGGAGCGGGGTGTCAGGCCCTGTGTGCCGGAGCAGGGTGGGGGGGCAGCCCATCTGAGTCGGACTCGGGGAAAATGTCTCGATCCCTGACTAAAGCGGAGGCAGACCGTTCTGTTCAAAGGCCGGGTGGGGTCTCTATGGGACAGAATGGACCGACAGCCATGTGGTCCAAAAGCACGCCTGGTACCGTGTGCGAGGGCTTCCAGCTCTACCAACAGCCCCACTGGGCTGTATTTCACACAGGGGCCCTCGTCCTCCTGCTGGTCCTGTAACTGTGGGCCCGGGGAGCCAGGATTTCACTCCGCTTGGTTCTAAATTAAGCTCAGCCTCACTGCTGCCTCACTGCATGACTGCCACTGAAATGTTAGCTGAAGCCTCACTGTAATTTTATGTGTTAAAGTGAAATAGTTCAGCAAGATTGCATGTGCAATTTAAGATAATTACACGGCACTTTTACCATTTGCAGAAAGAGGAGATATAAATGCTTAATTCAATTATTAAATTATTGAATTTAAGTCCATATTACCTAAGCAGTAACACAACCATTTAGAAACTTATCTCCCTGTGACCCTGACCGGAATACATGGATGGAAGATGCATCCGATTCAAATCCGAACCAGTGGTGATATTAATGGAGAGTCTGATTGGTTGAGAGAGCAGGATTTCCTGAGGCTGTTGCAGTCAGCTTATGAGCCTCACCCTAAAGCTTCCTGCCCCACTGGGAGGGCAGATAAACTCCATCCTTTCTGCTGGCGACACAAATAGCTCTTAATGGGTGTAAATTGAAGTCGGCACGGTCTAGTTCGGACACATTATGACTGATTAAGGGCTGCTGAAGATGAAAATCTGAAAATACCAATTCCAGAGTGACTGACCTTCAAAAGATCCAAACTGGAAAGCTGCCAAAACACAGCGCCAGCCCCCGTAAATAAAAACACGCACAGCTCCCCCAATAAATCTTTGCCTGCGATGCTAATGTGACTGCAGAGAGATTTATGCCAGAAAATCTCTGCGCATTGCCAGCTTTCTGCTTTTATGTTAAAATAAAATGGAGAGTTTGGCCAAAAGTGACTCACTTTTTCTTGGAGTATCTGTAAGCAGAAACACAATTAGCAAGTTTTATTTTAAGACATGATTCAGTCTTTAAACGCGTAATAAACTAAAACTAGTGAATTCGGTTAATAGGTGCGCATCAGGAGTTTTCAGGAGTCCAGTGAACTTGTGTATTTGTGGTAACAGTGGGATCAGTCTGTAAATGTGCGGGATGAATGAATGTGCAGGGCGGCTCGGTGATGTTTATGGCGGGGGTGGGGGAGCTGTTGGATGGCGATGAGGCTGATGCGAGAGGAGCATCTTCCAGCTGCTTGGTCATGATGAACTCGCTGCTTATTGTGACCGGTGTGTAAGCTGCTGATGGTGGTAAATGTTGAGTTATCGGTTTGGTGATGGTTGCCAGTTAATGCTGAAGTTGTTGGTGGTGGTGGAGATGTTGGCTGGAGATTGGGGTGGGCACCTTCATGTCATGGAGGTGTGCATCTTTACAGTCAATGTTTTCTGCTGATGGAATTCTTGTCCATAATCTGTTGTACTATCGATTTTACCTCCTTAGTTTCTTGAAATGTACTTAATGTACAAATGCAGTAAGAGGGCTTGTAGCTCTAATCATGTGTTTTTGGTTTCCCATAGAGCGTATCTTTGAGGACCATGAGAACCTGGTAGAAAACCTGCTGAACTGGACCCGGGACAGCCACAACAAGCTGATGTTCATAGAGCGGATTGAGAAGTACGCTCTTTTCAAGAACCCACAGGTGAGGCTCTGGAAGCGCATTCCCGACACACGCCGCATATGCGCAAAAACACTCTCACACAGGATATACGCATCTAGTGTGTGCCTACGAGCAGATCTCAGCAAGGCAGCCTGCCTGCCGTTTGCTCGAAAGTAGGTCACCGAACTGCGTGTGAGACTGAATAATTGATTGCATGTGTGACTGCAAGGCAGGTTTCAGTCTGCATATTAAGAGTCATCCTCTCTCTCATAGATAGTGCTGGTCTTTGCGTGTTATAGAAGACACAAGCAAAACACAAGTCGGTTTTGAATTTACTGATCTGCCAGTGATGACGTTAATGATAGTGTAGTTAACCATTTTCTAGTTTCAAGTTTGGGGGCAGTGTGTGGCTCAGTAGGCTAAGCCTACCTGGTTATGAGTGGAAGGTCGTTGGGTTGAGCCTGGCTTTAGTAGAATAGTCGCATTTCCGTGGGTCCTGGAGCGAGGCCCTAGGTCCACAGGCCTCATATGTGGCTGTCCCCTCACTGAGACCGCCAAGCTGCTCTAGAATGCACTTCCTCACTTTAAATCACTGTTTGCACTGCTGCCTGTATATTGTATTGTATACTGTACAGTTTTTTTTTATGCTGTATTACAAAGACGAGAGAGGAACAGCATTTCGATTCCGTTGTATGTTATGAACATATAGGGAATTGACAAAAGCCGATATGATTTGATTTGAAGCATGCTGTCACCTATATGTGTCTCTTCATCTACGCCATCCTGCTCCCCTGAGACACAAAAAGAATTTCAAGCATCAAGTACATTTGTGCTTTGAACTTACTGACCGATTTTTACCTGAAAGCTCACCTTTCTTAGAAAAGCGATATGTAATTGATTTAAATGGGTGGAAGGTTGCATGGTTACATAGTGATTATTCTGTATGTCACAGTCCATGTTGTGAATATCTTATCTCCTCCTCTTTAATCGTCTCTTTGTCTCCCATGTCCTTTTCTATGTTACTGCCAGAACTACTTGTTGGGCAGGAAGGAGACGTCAGAGATGGCAGATCGGAACAAAGAGGCTCTGCTGGAGGTAAGCGACGCGGGGGGGTGCGGGGGGGATGGAAGGCATCAGGGAAGCCGTCTCGTCTGACCATCACGCTTGTGGTCCCTCCCTGCAGGAGTGTTTCTGTGGCAGCTCTGTGTCCGTGCCGGAGATTGAGGGGGTGCTCTGGCTGAAGGAGGATGGCAAGAAGTCGTGGAAGAAACGCTATTTCCTGCTCCGTGCCTCTGGAATGTACTATGTGCCAAAGGGCAAAGCCAAGGTTTGTGTCAGAGCATGCGCACGCAAACGCTCCACAGAATCCAGGATCCAACTGAGCGGGACACTAAGGGCAGAGTAACAGGCTCATAGGACAAAGGAGGATTTTCAACCCTTCCCTCCCCTCCCCTGGTTGCCACCTTGCTTCACTCCTCCCAGCACAGTTCACTATTAGCACCACCTAGTGGAGGAAGCAGGGATTTCACAGATGGCTCCCCAACATGTCTGCTCAGCCTGTGTCTGGATTTGCATGTGTACACGCATACAGAGAAGTACAGCCTCAAAGGCTTGTCTGCTTATTAGTCACCGCTTCCTCCCCAGGCCTCCCGGGACCTAGTGTGCTTCCTGCAGCTGGACCATGTGAACGTGTACTATGGCCAGGACTACCGCAGCAAGTACAAGGCCCCTACGGACTACTGCTTCACCCTCAAGGTGAGACGTGCGTCACTGTGAGCTGTGATGCCCCGTTTGATAACGTCCTCTGGGGTTTAGCTGCACATGCAGTTAACTTGGCACATGGGCAGTGGCAGCTGTCAGCTAAAAACAGGGGGGTAATTGAGGAGGGAAGAGCTCAGCCCACTGCCTCCTGTCACTGTACAGGCTGGCTTCTTTCTGCAGTGTCCCTCCTTATTTCTGCAGTGTGTTACCCACGATCAACTGTAGCGACCTGGATTGATAACTGGTTAACGGATAGGAAGCAGCGAGTAGTTATAAGAGGCTCAATGTCACAGTGGGCCTGCGTTTATAGTGGGGTACCGCAGGGTTCAATTTTAGGACCACTTTTGTTCCTAATTTACATAAATGATATAGACACCAATATATACAGTAAACTGGTGAAATTTGCAGATGACACCAAGGTGGGTGGTGTAGCAGATACTGAACTAGCGGCTCAGCAGCTACAGCGGGATCTTAATTTAATTAGTGACTGGGCTGACACCTGGCAGATGAAATTTAACATAGACAAATGTAAGGTACTCCATGTAGGGAGCAGAAATATAAAGTACAGGTATTTTATGGGACCTACTGAAATAAAGGTAGCTGATTATGAGAAAGACCTTGGTGTGTATGTTGATGCTTCCATGTCTCATTCTCGCCAGTGCGGGGAAGCAATAAAAAAGGCCAATAGGATGTTGGGGTATATCTCCAGGTGTGTGGAGTTTAAGTCAAGGGAGGTAATACTAAGATTATACAATTCCTTGGTGAGACCTCACCTAAAATATTGTGTACAGGTTTGGTCACCATATCTTAAAAAGGACATAGCGGCCTTAGAAAAGGTGCAGCGTAGGGCCACAAGAATGATTCCTGGTCTTAGAGGAATGTCATACGAGGAAAGGTTATTTGAGCTAAATCTGTTCAGCCTCAAGCAATGGAGACTGAGGGGGGACATGATCCAGGTCTATAAGATTCTAACAGGTTTGGATGCTGTTCAACTGAATAGTTACTTCAGCATTAGTTCAAATACAAGAACTCGTGGCCATAGGTGGAAATTAGCGGGAGAACATTTCAAACTGGATTTAAGGAAGCACTTCTTTACACAGCGTGTAGTCAGAGTATGGAATAGTCTTCCTGATAACGTAGTGCAAGCTGAATCCTTGAGTTCCTTTAAATCAGAGCTAGATAAGATTTTAACAACTCTGAGCTATTAGTTAAGTTCTCCCCAAGCGAGCTCGATGGGCCGAATGGCCTCCTCTCGTTTGTATAGTTCTTATGTTCTTAACCAAAAGTATTAAATGGAAAATTCCGAAAATAATTCATAAGTATTAAATTGCCTGTCATTCTGAGCAGCATGATGATATCTCACCTTGTCCAGCACAGGACCTAAATCAGCCCTTTGTCCAGCGTATCCCAGCCTTCGCATTAGTCACTTAGCAGTCAACGTTATCAGATGGAATCTCACATTATCACAGTGCTTGTGCTTAAATAACCACCCTCCCCTTTTTAGTAAGTACTTATGAGGACAGAATATTGTTATAATTATTCAGTTTCATTATTAGTTATTGTTTTTAATCTCTTATTGTCCCTAATTTATAAAATTAACTTTATCACAAGTATTTATGTATAGGAAAAAACATACTGAACCCGATCAATGCTCTCTGCATCTTCAGGCGTCCCCTGGGGGTCTTGGAACATATCCCCCATAGATAAGGGGGGAGGACTACTGTACTTTCAAAAATATTAAACTGTAAAATAATGTTACAGGGTTTGACACAAAGTTCTTTTATAAAGGTTAAACATTAAGATGCTTATCAAGAGTGTCAGATGTAACAAGAAGCAGTTATTCAAAACAGTGTCTCATGCACTTTAAATTACGAGGAAGCAAAACAAAATGTTATTCTGATATTAATAAATGACAAGAATAATACAGAATAGGGTCAAATTGGACACTAAAATTTGAAAGAAATGTTCAATAACCAAAAGTAACACTATGTGAAATAAATTTTCTGCTCTCTCGCTATCTGATTATATCTCACGCTTAAACCCCTGATCATCATGCTAAAAAGCAGAGAGAGATGTAAGGATAGACCTTCAAAGTCATTCATTTGACCAACATGATGTCAATATATTACCCTGACTGTTGATCTGTAAAGAGGCATAAGTCCACTGGCAGGCTATTCAGTGTGTTTTTGCGAATATAGAATTAGGAGGGTTTTCTTTGCACTGATTTGCAGGCGACCCGCCCATTTTGAGGCAGTTCAGCTCTCCCCTGGTCCTCAGCACCCCTTCAGGCACACTGGCCAATCCTTCTGGCCTCTAGGTGTCACGGTTTACAATGTTGCAATACAATTTACAATCTTACAATAGTGAATGTTTGCAAAGAAGAGAGAAAATGTGTTTTTAAACGACAATAAGATTTTATGAGGTAAGGCATTTCAGAGTTACTTATTTCAGAAATTAATCTGATAGAAAGGGTAACACCAGCTCTGCCTCCACGGACCAGCTGCCTTGCTCATGGCTGAAACACACTGGGCTCCTTATGAATCAGAAGCTGTTCCAGGACTCTTCATTACAAGTCAGCTTCATAGTGGAGCTTTTTGTAACATTTGCCATTTGTCATTATACAAAGTGGGGACATAATGGTGAACTTGTGTGCAGCGAATACAGTTTGACTGCATATACAATAATCAGTCTCTACAATAATGCAAGCTGACGGTTTGGGGAATAATTAATTAAAACAGAGCTACAGGGGAAAAAAAAGCAAAAGCATGTGTTTGATGTTTTTTCTTTACCCTATTATCTTTTGAAAGATAAGGGAGAATTTAGATCAATGTCTTGGTGTGACTGAAGGTGGGGATAAGTTTTTGCTGCCATCTTCTGGGCTGAATATGTCATGCACATTATCTCTTGTTTTGTTTGACACAGCATCCTCAGATCCAGAAGAAGTCTCAGTACATCAAGTATCTTTGCTGTGATGATGTCAGGACTCTCCACCAGTGGATCAATGGGATCCGCATTGCCAAGGTAATCACTATCAGGGATCAAGAGATGAATCTTCTGCTGCACACTGGGAGGCAGGGCTCTCCAACTCTGATCCTGGAAAGCTACTGTCCAGTAGGTTTTCTGTTCAACCTGGCGTCTGATGATACCTTTGTTTCCATGTGCTATTGCAGTACGGGAAGCAGCTGTATCTGAACTACCAGGAGGCCATGAAGCGAACAGAAGCCGCCTACGATTGGTCCTCCTTGTCCAGCTCCAGCATCAAATCTGGCTCCAGCTCCTCCAGCCTGCCAGGTGTTATGACAGAAAGATGGAGATCTCACACAAATCTCTCACACAAGCAGCAGGTTAAAGTATGTGTGCTGTGACATGCAAACACTCAAGCCCTCCATCTGTTTTCTAGAGTCCCACTCCAACCATTCCAGCCAATCAGACAGCGGCGTGTCGGACGCCGCCTGCGTAAGCCACGCCCGCTCCCAGAGTGTGGTCAGCTCCATTTTCTCTGAGGCCTGGAAAAGGGGCACACAGCTACAGGAGAGCAGCAAGGTGAGGCCTGGCCATTTTACTTGCTTTGTCTCACCCCCACCCCCCCCACATTATTCCCCACCACCCTGTCTTCCTGCTGCCCTAAGCCATCCATACAGCAGAAGGCAGCGCCATGCATAGATTGCCTGTATTTTGTGGATTACTGTATACATTTACAAACTGTCGACTTGCTTTGTATAAGTATGTCTTTCAAGCATTCTCATCAAATTTTTGGATTCCTTCCCGGCATAGGATGAATCATGCAGTTCACCATGTCTTTGTGTGTCCTGAACTTGCTGGTCCTGAAAATGACTGGATGAAGAAGACCTTTTTTGTATTTTCAATAACATGGCTTATCTAGCCCTTCTGTGCTCTTCTGCACAAGGAAGAGTAAAAAAGCATGCCTGTCAATGTTTTTACTCTCCTCATCTCTCTCCTCTCCCCTTGTCTACCCAGGGGTCGAAGGTCAAGTCTCGCAAAGCCATGCCCTTGTGCACTAGTGGAGATTGAGGTTAGGGGTTTGCCAGTCCTTTAACTGTGACCCTGGAGTCTGTAATCCGCAGCAGGGAGATTTCGATGAGCCCGCCAGCTTGTCCCGTCCAGCCTGGCTGGCTCCTGAAGCGGAATGCTCGCTCACTCTGCTGATATATTGATTTTTATCTTGTTTTTTTTCCGTCTGTTTCATTAACATAGTCCATTCACAGAGCACTTTTAATTTAATCCCCCTTCCCTGTTTGATGGGTCCTCCCCCTTATTGGATTAACCCAGCTTGTCAGTCTGTTTTATCCTCCCCGAGTGGGAAGTGTGATTTACTGAAGTGTGCAGGTAGTGTCGATGTGGTGCACATGTTTGCGTGCGTCACGTGTTGTGATGGCGCTCGGCTCTGGCCTGGCAGTGATTTAATTCCGCTACAGTCTTCCCTGCCCCAGCCTGTCTGCTGACAGACCCGGATGTTCATCCTGTTTCCAGGCTGATGTCAGCTTTTCTGTCAGTGGTCAATCTGCCACCTTCATAAATCAGTCAGTGGATCCCAGATCCAGGCTTCCAAGTCAGTCAGCTCCCAGTGTGCCTCCACCATGGTGCCAGTCGAACTGCCAGAGCTGATCGTCCCTCTTTCATTGTGGGGGGAAAACATGCAGCCTTGTGGAACACAGATGCTGATAAGCCATCAGTTAGACCAGTTTTTTATGTGTAACAGAGCAAGGATGGGAACTGTGCACATGTGTGAGAGCTGCAAAACACTGAGCCTCCCAGTGAGATGTTTACCTTAGCAGTCTGCCTTGTTTCGTTAAAAGTCAGATTCTCTTCAGACGTGTTTCTCATCAGTTGTTTCTTGGTGTGAGGGTTGTGAAGGTATTGTCCTGGCTTTGTGTTGCTTAATGCACCATCTCTGAGCTTTGGTTGAATGGCTTGTGAGAGTTTTACTTCACACAAAAATGTTCGGATGGCAGAATGAAAAATGATTGGTTCAAAGATGACCAATCAGATTGTAGAGGAGCAGGGTCCAAGCAACCAGAGGAGGCGGGACCAAGACATCTGATTGGTCTTGTTGCTTGGACCCACCTCCTCTTCAATCTGATTGGTTCAGAGAGATAACCAATCATTTTTCATTCTGCCCTCAGAACATTTTTGTGTAAGTAAAACTCCCATGAGCGCTTGAATGAAAATCCACTGTTGCTGGTTCCTTCAGGGTGTTTTTCAGTTTCTAGCAAGAGTGTGTGTTGGTACCTTATGTGCAGAAGAACTGAGACTTGCTTACCCGTGCTGACTTTAAAGAGAGGAGGAGAGACCATTTGCTGCAGTTATATCTCTCTTCCTCACGGTTTAAATCCTGAACATTATCATTAATATTTTGTCTCTTGCATCCATGTGATTTTCATACTTGCATTTTGCTGGTTTATTTTCTGTTGTGCTACGCTGCCACATTCTGTAAGTGAGTTTTAAGCAGAATAACCAGTATTGTGTTGTCACGTGTGGTGCATTGTGATGCATTATGGAAACTGCTCTTCTTGGAAATGTCTATCATTTTGTGGCTCCATTGTCCTTTTACATTTTAACTTCTGATTGCAGGTGAAGGCGGAGTCTGTCAAAGGTCCCTGCCTCCCCCATCCTGCCCCTCAAGCACGAAGCAGTCTGCCCAACGTCCCAGCGCACCCCTCACCTCCACCCCCTTCCCTGGCCCACCCTGTCCCTGTTCCACCTCAAGCACGGAGTAGTTTACCCAGCGTTCCTCCGCAGGCATCACCTCTACCCCCGATCTTAGCCCATTCTGCCCCAGCTCCACCTCAAGCATGGGGCAGTTTACCCCATGTCCTGGCGCACCCCTCACCTCCACCCCCTTCCCTGGCCTACCCTGTCCCTGCTCCACCTCAAGCACGGAGTAGTTTACCCAGCGTTCCTCCGCAGGCATCACCTCTACCCCCGATCTTAGCCCATTCTGCCCCAGCTCCACCTCAAGCATGGGGCAGTTTACCCCTTGTCCCGGCGCACCCCTCACCTCCACCCCCTTCCCTGGCCCACCCTGTCCCTGCTCCACCTCAGGCACGGAGTAGTTTACCCATATCACCTCCCCCCCAGACCCTGCCCCAGCATTCCCCACCTCCAGCATGGAGCACTTTGCCCAGCCCCCCCGTGGAGCAGTCACCCCTAACTCCACCCCCACCCCTGATATCTGACATGCCGATGCTGCCATCACCTCCAACCCCAACCTCCACCTCATTCCCTCCCCCACCTCCAGCTCCACCTCAGGCTCGCAGCAGTTTCCCCAATGTGTCTGCTCAGCCGTCGCCACCGCCCCCTCCTCCACCCCCACCACCTCCTCCACCTCCTCCACCTCTTCCCAACCAATCCCACCACGCCACCCCAACCATGTTCGCCAAGTACAGCACCATCACCCGCCTCAAGAATGCTTCACAGGCCAACAGCCAATTAAAGCCTTCCTTGCTGGCCCAGCATCTAGTGGCCCCTGCCCCACCACCCCAGTTCATCAAGCCCCAGTCACCAACGGCTGTCAATGTCCCACCTCCACCTCCACCTCCTCCTCCACCTCCCATGCCGGCCCCTGGCTCTGCCATGGCTGTGCTGAAGCTGGGCCCTCCTAGCCATGCCATGGCCCAGCCCACCCCTCTGCTCCGCCCACAGCCTATACTTCCCATTGCTCACCTGCAAAGCAATGGCTTCCCCCCTCCACCACCACCCCTCAGCAGCAATGGCCTCCAGCAGGTCCTTGCCCAGAGGTTTCCCAATCTTCCACTGGATATTTCACCCCCTGCCAGCCATGAAGAGACACCACCTCCTCCTCCCCCACCTCCGCCTCCCGCTCCAGTTCCACCCCCACCACCCCCCTTACACATGCCAGCCCCGCCCCCTCCACCTCCTGCTCCTGCCCCACCTCCCTTAAACATTCCAGCCCCGCCTCCTCCACCTCCTGCTCCTGCCCCACCTCCCTTACACATGCCAGCCCCACCTCCTCCACCTCCTGCTCCAGCTCCACCCCCCTTACATATGCCAGTTCCCCCGCCACCACCCCCACCACCTCCCTTACATATGCCAGCCCCACCCCCTCCTGCTCCAGCTCTCCCCCCACCCCCCCCTTTACATGTGCCAGCACCACCCCCTCCACCTCCTGCACCAGCGCCACCTCTGCCACCTCCCATGCATGTACCAACCCCACCCCCTCCCCCAGCTAAGACCTTCTTCGGTGGATTTCCACCCCAGACTGCCCCAAAACCATCTGGCCTGCTATCATCTGCTCTGCCTTCTTTCCCACCAGCCCAGCATCCTGTGCCACCTCCGCCTCCTCCCCCACCTCCTCCCCCGCCTGCTCCAATGAAAAAGCAGTACAGTCTCTCATCAAGTAAACCCCCACCCACCCTCCCTAAACAGCACAGCCTCTCTTCCAGAGCTGGGGGAACTTCCTCCACCCCCTCCCTGGTGAAGCAGTTAGTCAGCCAGTTCCCTAAGTCTTCCTTGGCTGCCCCTAATACTTCTGATTGCTCAAAGCTCATGGGGCCACCATCGCCCCCTGCTGTCAAGGCTAAGCCCAAGTGGCAGCCGGGGGGGCAGCCCCAGCAGCTATCTCCTGAGTTTCCCCCGCCTCCTCCAGAAGGCAATTTTGACTTCCCACCTCCCCCTCCTCCTGCACCAGCTCCTCCTGCTCCAGCTCCTCCCCCTCCTCCTGCTCCAGCTCCTCCGCCGCCGCCTCCTCTCCCACCAACTATGGGGTCGCCGTTGAAGTCCACCCCATTCGGCAGCGTAGCGAAGAAGCCACCCCCGGCCCCCCACCGCAACACCAGTATCAAGTTTGGCTCCTCTGAGCACCAGGAGCCAAAAAAGGTGGAGAGTCTGGTGAGTAGGTTCGGCCAGCCATCTGCATCTGCTTCACCTGCGTCCTCCTCTGGCCCTCCCTCCAAGGAGCCCTCTGTAGGCCCCAGAGCGCTGCTCAAACCGGGCAAGCTCAACCTCTCCAACCTGCCCCTAGCCCTGCAGGCCTTAGCTGGGCAGAACAGCCAATCCGGTGGTGACTTCCCATCTGTACCACTTGAATGTGACTACTTCCCTCCTCCCCCGCCTAACTTAGAGCGCCTGCCACCTCCTCCTCCGCTCCCAGCCGGCCCTCAGAACGGGTCCCCCAGGGTGGCTGTGGTCAACCCCCAGCCCCAGACCACCTCCCGGGGTAAGAACTCACTAATGAAGCCCCCCGAGCTCATGCTGTCCCGCCGCAAAAATTCCACGCCTGAGCCCCCACACACCTCCCCACCCCCTCAGCATATGGTGCCGCCCACTTCCCCCAAAGGCAACTTCCTGGAGGACCTGAGCAGGACTCTGAAGCGCAAGTCTGTCAGCAGGCATGGCTCCCTGCCCTCCCCCCAGATCTCGGACCAGCTGGAGCCCATGGCCACCATGGATGACATGGCGCTCCCACCGCCCCCCCCAGAAGTGCTGCTGGAGCAGAAGCAGGGCAGCTGTGCTTCAGGGAACATCTCAGGCTATGCAACGTTGCGCCGGGGGCCCCCGCCTGCACCCCCCAAACGGGACCAAAGCACCAAACTGACTGGGGACTGGTAGCAGTGGAGGCTGTTAAGCCCAGACTGAGAACTGTGGAGCATATTTTAGAACTTTCCTCCCCATCATATCCCACCATGGACTGTGCAGTGTTCTCCTATTGCAACTATTCCTATAATCCTGTAAAAAGGCAAACCAGACCACCGATAGGCTTTTCTGTGTATTTGTGCCGCTCTGTATTAATGGTGATTTCACAAACCATTACCAAGAATGACGACTTCTGCAATATACTGGTACTGCATGGATTCCCCTACATGTATGAAGACAGTGACTGGGTCTGTGGAAAAGTGTGTTTAGACTATGGGCTGAGGCATCACTTTCATCTTTGCTTTTATATGAAACTATTTAATACATGTGAACTCTCTTGTTTTATTACAGAGATGCATTTTTAAATCCTGAAGAGAAGAAGCGGAGTCTAGCGGAGCGTAGCGCAGTCTCCGCTCTGCGTTTTGCGCTGCAGAGCTGGATGGGGAGCATGTGGCAGGTGATGGGCTGTGAACTGGGACAGGGGTCTCCCTGTGGCAGTCGCAGGGGCCTGACGCGGTTCCTCCCACATGTAGTTCAAGTTCAACCTGCTTTTTTTTTTTTTTTTTTTTCCCCTCCTCTTCTCACAAAGGATCACACTGTTTCACCTACTGGGAACACAATCACTGTACGACTGGAAATGTGATGGCTTAAGAGCCAATGCACTGGGAGATGACTTTCCTGAGCTGATGGGGTGGAGGGGGCCGTTGGGGGCTGTTGGGTTTCATGTGCTCTGTTTGCTTTGCTCCTGGTGCTGTCTGTCTGTACGCACAGCCGCTGCTCCTGTCGGCCAGGCCTTCCGTCCTTCCTCTGCCGCACTGGCATAAGGGACTAAAGCTGACAGCGTGCTGTCGTGCCCTAAGAACGCCTGCCGGCTTGGGGATGCATGATTTGAGTGCAGTAGTTTGTTCAGATGTCAGTGTCATTTACCCCACAGCAGCCTGTTACTGCCTTCCGTGCATCTAAGCATCAGCTCACGACACTACATCAACTACACCAAATGTGCAGCACAAAGTGCCCTCCCAGGACCCATCAGCAGATTGAAGTTACGATTACAACGGCAATTGCAATTACAATTCCTCAATGGACCTGCCTGCCAATTTTCAACTATTTTTAATCCATGACAAATGGAAATGTTCAAAGGACTCAACCCAAGAGAAGTAGCTGATGTTGAATTACATGCATCTTGTTCCTTTGTGGGAGAAATTTGGTTATATTACAATATATCATTGTTTTTTTTCCCCCAAGCCTTCAATTATCTATATGTGAACTGAACATTAAGTTATTGAATATTGTATCCTATGTTGGAAACAAAGGGAGATATTTAAATTCAGGAACATCTAGCATATCTAAATAACTGAATAAATAAAAATCAGAATGTCTCTTGCATTTAAACTGAAGATCACAATATAAATGTTTAAATCTGACCACAATGTGTCGCTGTGGCTCCTTTGTTGTGCTTTACTGATCGTTTGACGACATCTCGAAATTAAAAAAGCTCAATGTGTGAGTCATATTTTGTCACACGCCCCCCCCCCCTTTTTGTTTTATCCCTGGAGTGAGAAAATGTTACCTCCTCTCACGCAAGCTGGCAATGTGATTAACTAGCAGGTGGATTAGAGGTCTGACGGAGAGTGTCTGTTGTCAGAGCTGCAGGTCGAGCGTCTTAATGGTTAGATAACTTCTTCCACCATCGGATCATGGTGGCTGGGTACCAGCACCTGGACAGTTTGCTCAGCCTGACCTGGGATTTTCCTGGAGAAGCATGCTGCTGGAATGCCATCTAATTATCAGTCATAACTATACAACAAAAAATGAAGGACAGTTTCTGTGGTCACTGTGTCACGTGGGTCTCCGCAGGCACTCAGATTCCTTCCCACCACTCCGAGATGCGTGGTTGGGTCCATAGAGTATGACTGGGTGTGTCTGTGCCCGGTGCTGCCTGGGGTCAGCTTCAGTTTACCTACACCACCCTGTTTGGGGCAGTTAGAGGAAGGCTGAACCGCTAACATGTAACTGTCTACTACCTATGTTTTGTTTAGAGGTTATTTTGTTACTTCCAGTCAGTCACTGCCAGACTAACAAGCTGAGTTGTATTGAAGACAATACACATTAGCTGTCTGATATGGCGTCACGCGTAATTTTGGTGGTAAATGTTTTCAGTCCTAAATTGGCTTTGTCCATCCAGGCATTGCCTTTATGCACTTGTAAATTTGACTCTTTGTCAGTAAAAAGATGGTTAAGTGGGTTTGTAAGCAAAATATATTAATAAACCAAGAGTACCAGGAATATTTTACAACCCCTATTCAGACCTATTTCCATATTTCTATTTGAGCTGATGGACTTGTGCTTCTGTTGTACTAAGATCTTTGCCCAAATATGCAAGTATCTGATGTTAAACCAGATCTTTATGGCTTACACATTGCTTTATGGATATTTGGATGATAGATAATCAAGCTTTCATGATAGACCTGAGGAGTCCACCATCAGTGACAATATACTGCCTAAGTATTGTTAAAGCTAATGTGTTTGATCGCTAAGGTACCACACAGTTAGGGTGTGACTGTAGAGTGCGATGACTGTGTAGAGATGAACGTGATGCTTTTGACTGATCAGTGGGGCAGATGCCATTATTACCGCAGTCTATGGCACTAACTATTGTCAGCTCAACGTAGCCTTTGTGGTAAAGAACCTGATATCTTTGAAGGGGAAGTTCAAGAGCACCACATGAGCTACAGTATATTAGTTTATTTCTCAGATTCTGTACTCCCTCAAACATTTTCAGTTTCAGTGGGTTTGTATGCAAAACATCACCCAGAAACAACAAAAGCAGCCTGTATAAGGATGTACAGGACGGCTGGATCAGACCTTGTATCCCTCACTGTTTTACTCTTGAAGTCCCAGATCATTATGGTTCAGTTGGTTATCTGTGTTCCGCCAGTCAGCTGTGGGTCGAGGCAGAATGGGCGGAGCCAGACCTATTAACGATTGGTTAATTATTATGTAACAAGTGTAATGGCACACTGCTGATCACCAAGGCAACGAGACGATAATGCTGCTTACCTCCATTCCCATAGGGGTCCCATGGATATGTGTGGGGCAGCGTCACGAATATCTGTAGGTGGGATGGGTTTACGTGCACTTGCATCTTTCACATTATTTTGAGATTTTACAGTTTGCATGGGAAATGTGAAAGTCATTCACTTCCAAACGGAAGCTCTACATATCAGTCAAGGTTGATTAAGTGCGTCCCATGATGTAAAGCATATTCAAAATGAATACATTACAGTGGTACCTCAGTTCTCGAACTCATTAGAACTCGAATTTCTTAAAAGTCGAACCAATCAGTTCGAAAAAAAATTACCTAGAGCTCGATCTGAATCTCAGAAGTCAAACCGTGAACGTTGACCTAAGATAACTTGTACGCACGGGGAAATGAATCACGTGGCACGTCTCTCAGCGGAAACAAAGGGTAAAGCTTCAGTCTCAGCTTCGCATTCGCTGTGATAGCACCTTGCATGTTTACACTAGCTGAATACATATATTTAGAGAGTAAAAATACATTTAGACAATGATAGTAACAGTAATTATTGTATAATAAAATACATTTAAAAATAAAGATCTCTTATTCATTATTTTAATATTAATAACAATACAATGACGGGACTGGGGAAAAAAAACAAACGCGGACGAAATACAGAGGACTAATGACAACAACCAGAAACAGCTGATCACACGGGGTAAATAAGGGGGCGTGGCACACGGAAGGAGCGGACGATCGGGGCAAGACACATTGTTTGGATACATTTATTTTCTTACTTTACAAATTACTGTTTTGATAAATGTGCTTAGATGTGTTTAGTACAGTATATGCTCTTCTTGTTTTATCCGGTTCATTTTGTGTTTAAATGCTAAAAAAAAAACATTTAGGTGTAATTTTTTGAGGCCGGGAACCAATTAATTGGTTTTCCATTATTTCTTATGGGGAAAATTCGATCCGGAGTTCTGAGGTACCACTGTAGTTGATTCCTTGCAGTCTCTAGCCACCTGGTTCGGTTTCCTAACCCTAACCCCTCCCAGGTGACCTGCTGAGGTCTGCCTTTCTCTTCTGCCTACCTCTTCACTGCTGGACTCAGAGCTGGAGCTGCTTGCAATGTCACAGCTGATAGACACGAGCTCGGTGAGGTCACCAGTCAGCCGCACGCGACTGGAACAGGATGCCAGGGACTGGGGGGAGAGCAGGTGAGAGAATGTAGCTCCAGAAAAATCGCCATTCCCTTCCCGGAAATGTTTAATTTTGTGACTTGGTCCTGGAAAATTGGCACTATAGTTGGAATTTGAGTGTTGAGAAATTGGACAGTTGAAGTTTTGGCTTTGTCTAAGCCCTCCTCCAGGTCACCGACGAGAATCCCATCAGCCTCGTCTCCTGCTGCCAACACTAACAGAGTTCTGCAAATACAGCAAAACCCACCGCTGTACTGAACAGGCAGGATGTATGAACCCTGTAACATCAGTATCTCAGGTCCTCATGAGGCACCAGTGCCACATTCACAGGATTAACCAGCAGTACTGGCCAATATTACAGGAAATGATTAGAGCCTCTAATAATTATAAGCCTTTTGAAAAATACAATATTGGTTTCATCCTACTGAGGAAATGACAAATTTGTACTGGTCAATTATTAATCTTTTAGTCTGGAGAAATGAGGCAAGTTCTCATCGTTCTCATGTTTACTCAGTGCTGTGGGGCTGGTCTCTTTACAGCCACGCTGCTAATTCCATGATTCTGACTTGCATTGTGCTCTGATCATACCGCAGAAATATCCAGCCTAACACTGCAGGTCTCTGGGTTCACTGCAGATGTTCTGGGGCAGATGGTGTCCCTGATCCCAAACTTCAGCATAACCTCATAGGAATTTAACCCTTTATGGATAATCTGCAGGGGAAGAGAGTGAGACGTCACACCTGTTCGTATAGCAAACATGCATATATTCCTGTTCATAGAAGAGACACTGAGTGATGAGGCAGAATATTTTTTTTAATGTGTGGCACTTTTAAACAGATTTGGATAGCTGCTTTTGTGTGCATGTGTGCATGCGTACTTAAAATTATGTAAGGTTTTAAATTTTTCTTCTTCAAAAAAAAAAGGATTTTAAACCACAAGAGGGCGATCTAGGTATTATATTCAACACATTGTGTAAATACTTCAGTGATCTGATCAATACACATATAACTACATTACTCTGTTACAGCATTACTCTGCACCAATGGTACCGAAATGAGAAAAATGAAACAAGATTTTTAAATACAGGCTGGTAACAAGAGCACAAAGAATCACCTCCTTGACAGAACTGCTGGTCACTCGGTAGAGCCAGGAGCCCTGGGCCTGCTGGTTGATGTGGTCGAGGGCCACCCCCAGGGCCCGGCGCCCCAAGGCCCAGCGGTCTGCGGAGGGTGTGGCACGCCATGGCGACGGGAAGCCTGCAGCACCCAAACACGCCGGTGATGCCTCCATCCCCACCCTATCCCATGCAGCCGTTGAGTATAAAACCTCAGCTTATATTC
The DNA here is from genome assembly GCF_048594095.1 of Paramormyrops kingsleyae. Lineage (NCBI taxonomy): Eukaryota > Metazoa > Chordata > Actinopteri > Osteoglossiformes > Mormyridae > Paramormyrops > Paramormyrops kingsleyae. The sequence continues at coordinate 35,301,195 of NC_132797.1, read as the reverse complement.
TATTTTTAAATGGAAACTCATTTTGCGATCGAATACAAACAGCGTAACGTAATATAATGAGTGCAGGACCACGCTGCTTAATACCCAGCATGCGTCACTCACCGGCACAGCAGAGCGCGTGCAGTAACACCCAGAGAAGCACGTCCACCCTCATGTCTCTCGGAGGGAAAAAAAAAACAAACAGCTTTTCCCTCCACCCGTCTTTCCTTAAATATCCCTCATTGGGCACTCTTGGCCCACCTCCCTCGCTCTCACCGGAACACATAACCTTGGATATTGTTTGATTCCCTTCTTACACAAACAGTATCGATCCACAGGCAAACAGGCCTGCATTCCCAGGCATCCCTAATCCACCCCCCACCACACGTGTGCTGTTCTGAAAGCAGCTGGAGCATGTCGCTTCGAAGGGGCAGACTGGCCACCAGATTAAACAGTTTATCTGGTATAGAGTTCCGACTGACGTTTCTGGCATTAATGGACCTTCTCTCTCTCCATGATGACCGTGAGAGGTCATTTGTAGGTTCCATACAGCAGGTTTGAGCACTTTGTATTAGGCCCTATCTGGCTCTGTTGATCCGTAGGTTTAGATAGACCTGGCATGCCATCAGAGGACAAAGGGTGATATTAGTCACCGCATGGGCACATTACATCTGACCCAGTCAGCTTCACCCCCATGCCTGCTGCTCCTGGGCTTAGTCTCTCCATCCCAAAGTTACATTCAAGTTTTTCAGCCATCTGGGACCCAAACTGAAAGACGTTATGCAAGACAGAAAAAAAATCATGGATTAAAGATCACCATCTGATTGAAGTCACAATGTAAGTCCTACAATTGATTTGTATGAACGTTTCTCACTTCGGCACATGTCCAAAGCAACACAGCGAGGACATGAGAAAAGCTTGGGGGTCTGAGAGCGGCGGCCAGCACCCAGAGCTCTGCAGCAGCTGGAATTAGTGGCATAATGCTGATATTACACCACCTGCCATGGGATTCAAGCCCACAACCTTCTGGGCACAGATCCCCCAGCCCACTTAACAACAGTAATTTATGAAGAAAAAAATGGGAGAAAACAGAAATCAGCTTTCTATTGGTATTTCACTCCCAAATAGATGCATAGAGTAATGCATAGGCCAGGAGGGAAATGAAATTAAGAGTACATGATAAGGAAGGTCAATCTGACCGAGTATAACAGTATAATTAGGTTTAGAAGCTTATTATCTCACCTCCAGGCCTGCTGTGATCAGTCAGGCTCCTTGGACTAGTAAATCATGCAGCTATTGAGTCACATCGGAACTGTTAATCTGCTATGTTAATCACTCAGTCCATCTCAGGATCAGCCAGCTAAGAGCATGCGCACACACATACACACACACACACACACACTTTGAAACTAAAAACTCAGAAAAGGGGTTAAAAAAAAAGCCAGGACACCCATTTAGTCCCAATAGTTTTATTATAGACATCTCATTAATGTTTGTTCCCCTGCCTGCCCTCTGACTGAGGGCCACAGTTACATTTCTGTGCAGACAAGGCTAGTTGCCCATGAGCTCCCGACTCCCCCCAGTGTTCAGTTTTGGGATGGCACTCGGGTTGATCGCCGCAGAGATCAGAAGGTGCAAAACCACAAAATAAACACATGCAAGAGTCACAAGAACAGATCAACTCAAGGTGGGGAGAAAAAATGTAAAATTTTTGACACACTGATGAAATCGCTCACTGTGACAACTCAGCAAACAGTCAAAACCCAACTCACTTCATACACCTAAACATGTATATTTATCTATCTATAATATACTCTTTGTGCATAACACTCATTTTTGCTGTTACCCCAAGAGCGTTTTCCTGCTGATTTCAATAGAATTTTTTTATTTTTTGCAAACTGCAATGTTCATGAGCCTGGGAAACAAATACACAGCTTTCATTTTGTTGCCCAGAAGTTCTTTTCTATAAAACAATGTGCTTTTGGTTTTGATAAATACTTTTGACGATAATCTCTACCCAGTATTTTTTTTTTAAGTGAGGGGGGTGCAATAATATGCCCTTCAGTGGCTGTCAGCTTCAGAGATCTAGTCTTCATTTATGAATATTTCTTACAGGAAATAATAGGAGGGAAATGTTATTCTCATAGTCAGGACTACATTTCCCATATACTTGCCATGTTATGCGTTAATGTCCTGACTACAGTTGTAGTTTCAAACCAATTACAGACCACTTCCAAACCATTTAAACAAAGATGACAACCTCCAAAGTGATACTGAGTATAATAAAGCCACCCCACACACAAATCCATACAAATACACACAATATGGCACTATCACGGGCCCAGAACTCCCTGAATGTGACTGGAGATTCTCCTGTTATGCAGTATCCATGCCATTGAGGAGTTATAACAGAAAGACCGCTTGCATACTCAAGCCCAGGGAAGCAGAGGATTATGGTGAGAATGTAAATGATCATTCGAAAATCAGTTTTAATACAGCATGCAGTCTATACAGCACTACATAAAAAGATTTTTTAAAATTCAACTGGGCATTTTGGTTAGATTCACTACACAATAGCTTGCAACCAAAAAAGGAGGAAAAAAAAAAAAAGCAAAAGAAAGTCAAAAGATGTTCCTACGACACACTTAGCATTTGCATATGTGCGGCAGAGAGGGCTGCCAGCCACCAGTGTCTCTGCCGACTGCGGGAGGCCGGTGAGGCCCAGGCGCCGTCAATCGACCTTTGTGCTAATATAACCCCCCACCCCCTCCCCCCGTGAAGTGAGCCCAGGGTGACTCGCTGCCTGCCCACTTCACTCACCGTGAGCACTGCAGCACGCCCGCTTAAGACTGAACCGTATCCCTGGGTTTACTTAAAAAGCACTGCTTCGAGAGCTCTCCCACAATGCATCACTCGGGGACGGCGGCGAGCCCGGAACACGGCCGGCACGCCCCATGACGGTCTCGGGTGAGAATACGGAATGTGAGCAAAGAAAGGAAAAGTAAAGAAAGAGCACAAGAATGTCTCAACTTCAATTATTTTCTCAAAAACGGAAAGATAATAAAATAGTGGTTACTTCTGTGTTTATTACAACAGCATTTGATGAAATATTTAAATTCTAACTCACTTATATTTGTTCATTTTTAATCTTGGATACCCCTCCCCCTTAAACACAACGATGCCAAAAAAGGTGTTCAGATCCCAAAGTCCTTGCCATTTTACTTCCTCTCCCTTCCATCCTGCCCCCCTCCAGCTACCCCTCTCCTCACATGCATATGTATTCGTGTACAAATACAACAGAGGTGCATGGAGCGAGGAGACGGCGAGGGCGCCCCCTGTGGCTCACTCAGCGTAATGCATGATGGACTCCACATAGTTGCCCGGGAAAAGCCCCGTCGTGCTGTTCATGACGCCCTCGTACCAGCCGTCGTCGTTCTTCTTGATGACGTAGATGATGGCGCCCTCCTGGAAGGAGAGCTCATCCTCCTTGTCTCGAGTGTAATCGTAGATGGCCACCACTGAGGGCCAGGGAGACAGGACAGGGTGTCACCGCAAGAGCCAAACCGTGCAGCGAGCCCATGATGGGGTGACATTAGAGTGAGAGAGGAGGAGTGAGAGGGACGAGAGAGAGAGCACCTTTTTCCAGATAACTGCGGGGGGCCCAGGGGGGATCCTCCTCCGCGTAGGGGTCGCTGTACTCCACCACGGCCGACTCGTCTTCCTCGTAGTCTTCTGGGGGTGGCGGAGGTGGGGGGGAATCCTCAAAGGCTGGCTCGTCGACAGGAGGAGGTGGCGGGGGCGTGGCTTCTGTAACTGGGCGGGACATAAGCTGACATGTGGGTGTGGCCCCGGCGACTTGCGTTCGCCCAAGCGCTTGGTTTAGGGCTGCCGGTGAGAACGTGGTTCCTGCAGAGCGGAGACGGCCATGCGGGCGGGGGGGTGGGGTGGGGGTTGCAGGGAGCGTGGCCGGCCTTGTCAAGGCCTCCGGCTTGCATGCTGCACTGGCGGCGCGTGTGCATGCTCGCACGTCACAGCGAGGATCCGCATGCAGAACTCGCTCCTCATCAGATCTCCGGGAACTCAGTCGGCAGACTCACCGACAACTAATTAAGGCCTGGTGGGCCTTTACAACAACTGAGGTAATTAGTTAATCTAGTGATAAACCTTTTATAAAATCTAATATTAAAAGTTCTTGTAAAATATCCTAGGCTCTAAACTAATTTATGTAATTTAATTTACAAAGTGAATTTACAATCTTACTCGCATCATTCTATTAATTCTTGCATTGATTATATTTCTAAGCTTACACTGACAAAGAAATAGATGCTTATTCTGTTCATAGACACTGGCTCTCTCAACTGGCTGGGTCAATAATATCCAGAGTTGGGAAATTCAGGTCCAGAGAGCAAAAGTCCAGACCAAGATTTTGTTTCAACCAACCAGGTGAACATAAAGAGTCACAGTCACAGCGTACTCAATTGGTTGGTTGAAACAAAATCCCGGTCTGGACTTCTACTCTCTGGGCCTGAATTCCCCAACTCTGATAATATCAAATGACTTGTAATGTAAGTAATGTAAATGAATTACTAATAATTTTTGCTAACTCACTTTATGCCTGATAAGCTACTGTTTCCTTCAAAAAAAAAAAAAAAAAAAAAAAAAAAAAAAACTGACAGGTATGACGCAGGAGGAGGTGAGTCTGACCGCTAATGGTGCTAAACAACAAGCCAGGCATGGGGATAGGCATGGGGACAGGCATGGGGACAGGCATGGCACTGAACCACATGCATGGAAAGGAGTCAAAAGCCACTTACTGGTCTCCTGAACGCGAGCCACGAAGCCCACCAGGGGGAGCTGTGGAGTGACGGAGGGGGGCGGGGCCACCAGCGAGCCTGCTGCTCGCAGCCACACGGAAATGAGCGCGGGGGTGGTGGCAGGTGGAGAGCACAGCGATGGGAGGGAAATGAGGGACAGGTGTGGCCCAGCAAAAGGAAGGCGGGAGAAGGAGAGAGAGAAAAGGGGAGAGAGAGAGACCGAGAGAGAGCAGGAAAGAGAGGGAAAAAAAGAGAGAGAAGGAGAGGGAGGGAGAGCACAGAAAGGAGAGCTGCTTAGTTTAGTGTGCAGACACACGACTGCGTGAGAAACACATGCCCTTCGGCAGAGCAGAGAGAGCGATAAGTCAGTGACAGAGCACCCAGTGACAGAGCACCCAGTGACAGAGCACCCAGTGACAGAGCACCCAGTGACAGAGCACCCAGTGACAGAGCACCCAGTGACAGAGCACCCAGTGACAGTCAGCAGCGTGCGTGGCCGTGAACCCGGCATTCACCACTGAGCCTCTGACTGCCAAACACAGCCCTGGAACCGGCTCCGTCTCATATCGTACCATAATTAAACAGGCGGCACTGAAAGCTGTAACACGAGCCACATTAAGAGCATACATTCGTTTTGTACATTTAAAGTACAGTAAGCTACACAGAGGATGGCAGCATGAGCGTACCTTGGTTCTGGCTGAAGTACGGCCCGCCGTTGACCTGGTTCTGGGGCAGGCTGGCCTGGCCGGTGGCAGAGGGGGGGCGGCGGTATGGCAAGGATCCCCCCACTGCTGGGGCATTATGCCTGGACGCTGGCCGGTTCATGCTGTAGAACTGAGGGGTACCTGCAGTAAAACCACCAGGGGGCGACTGTGAATCATCCCATAGGGTTTAAACAAACAGTGGCTAACGGCTCATCTTAGACCCATCTGGCTGGTACATTCCGGACACTAGAGACCACTTTCATTTCCCGATTTTCCAAAGAGACCGAGTGAAGCCAAAATGTAATGTCCAGATGCTGCTTTTCTGGCATAGTACTACTCCTGATGCTTACTTACCCACACAGTAACCGAAGTGCCGTGTTCGGTTTTACCCAAACGCCTCTCAGAACGGACACTGCTGCCGAATCCTTAACCAGGGCATTCGCCATTAACCGCTCACTATGCAAACAGGTAGCATCTCTGCATTGCTTTGTAAGAAACACTGTATGCAAATGTTTAGCTAGGCTGTCGTGCATTTACATTATTATTTTAAATACTTTAAGTATTGCATAAACACCTGCTTTCCACTGTTTTTATTTTAGATTTTTAACCAGCTTTCATTTAAATGACAAAATCAGCGATATTCATCTAACCAAAATTTGCAAGACTGAGTTTTCAAAATTTGCAAGACTTGAATCATTCACAAAATTTATGATGATTCAAGAGAAGTTATGGCCTTTTCCGAATGGGGGCTAGAGAAAGCGCTACAGGGCATCAATCACTATCAGGGTTCTGCGTGGAAATGCTGATGCTTTTCTGATTTCATCTGGCACAGTGTTAGAAGCTCTGCAGATCCAGCTGGTGTTTCTACAGTGAAACCTATGATGGGGACAGAGCACACTGAGCAATAAGGCTCTGATAGGACAGCGGCCGAGGCATAAACTCAGCAAGCCGGCCTATCAGGTCGCTCCGACAATCCATGCAATTCCGACATGCAACACAGTGAGGAAGAGAGCTGCTGCAATTCACATTGATGAAGACAAACAGGCAAACGCAGACGGGGCTGACAGAGGACAGTGGGGAGGCAGTACAGAGGGAGCCATATCTGGGCTGGGGTCCCTGTCCCCCCCTCCCTTTTCCACTGCACATGGGCACAGCAGAGACCCCACATCAAGCATCAAGAAGTATACAGTTCGCCACCCAAGCCAAGTAAGATCTTTAAAACTGTTCATAAAGGTTTTCCTATTTCACCACACTGCTTGCATTTGTGTTTGTTGCAATACATCTGCGTGTCTGGTGAAACATCACTACTGCATGCATGCGCAGATATAGTAGGCGCACAAGAGTCCGTGCCACCGTACCGGAAAGCGTAAAAATGAAGAGTGAACTAGGCTTAACACCAACATTAACGTTGCTAGCTGGTGATGTCATTAAGCGTAATTCACACAGCACACTGCAAAAATGCAACCAATCGATAAGAAAATTTGTCGCCAGCTACTTTTATCGCCGATTAAGATCAATGTTATCGATTAGATGGTGCGGACTTGCATGTGCTTAAATGCAGCACCACTTCTGATGTACACAACTCCACAAGTTCAATATGCAGGGCAAATAATGATTTCGGGACAGAAAAACAAAATTTTCTAAACAATACCTCCCCATTATCCAAGGACGGAATTCTATAAATGCAACAATTAATTTGTGGAATTGTTGACAATGCACAACTCAATCCTGAACTACCTACTCTTATGATGCAGCTCCCTCAACCCCACCTCCCCGTCCTTTGGCCCCAGTGCACTATGGGATTTACATCAATCAAGCTGCTATATTCATCATGCTATAAATGAACAACAGAATGCAGCTGGAATAAAGAATGTGGAAAACACGAATCCAAGGCAAGGCTGGGTCAGCCAATGGGACAAAGCTGGCCCACTTCCTGGACACTGAACAGCCAATGAAGTGCAGGGGGTGGAGGAAGCAGGACACAGGCAGCAGGAAGTGGGGGTGCTGCAAGAGGGAGGAGACTCACCTGCTGCAGGGGCGGTGCTAGTAGCAGAGGAGGCAGCGACAGCAGGAGGGAGGGGCTGGGAGGAAGGGGTGGCCTCCGGTGGAGCTTTCGGGGCCTCGGAGGGAGGTGTCGGAGAGGGGTCGAGGGTGGGAGGTGGGGCACTGGGGGTGTCAGAGGCAGCGGTAGGAGGAGGAGTGAAGGTGGGGGGCAGAGGAGGGTTGGCTGAAGCAGGAGGGGTACCTGAAGGGCCAGCAGCCGTGGCTTACAGAGGAAAAGGTGAAGGGGGGGGGGGGGGGGGGGGGGGAGAGAGAAAGCCCGAATGAAAAGATAAGGAAGAGGCGGGTGCTCTGTTCAGGAGAGCAGCAAGAGACCGGCGCACTCTGCCCCCCCGCTCCAGCTGGCCGTGGGGAGGGGGGGGCCGCGTCCCGTTTCCTACAGAGTCCAGGCCTAAATTTGCTGGATTCTATCTTTGTTACCTGCTAATTCACATGCCACAGGTAAGGGGGGTAAAAACCCAGAGCATCAGGAATCCTTTGTGGGCAACGGAGGATTTAACAATTCAGAGAAAGAATAAATCACATTAAATGCCTCCATATGCAATGATATGAATTATATGAAAGATCATTTATATGAAATATGCTGCCTATCTCCGGCACAGACATGTTCTGGAACTGAAGCCTCTGTGTTGTTCTACTCCTGGAACTCAAACCCCAGCTGTCAGGCTCAAATAAAGTGGCGATTCAATGGGGCCCAAATACAGCGACACCAAAACTACCCGAAGCCAGTGATGCTGGATGCAAGGCTGAAGGCAGCTGGAGTACGGGGCATGAGGCAGTGGCTGATTGGTCAGAGAGAGAGACTGTTAGCCAGTAAGGGGGGGGCTGGACGCACGGCTTACCTGGGAAGGCGCTGGGAGGGGACGGCGTCGGCACGGCGATGGGCACACCCACACTGCCGCTCCCGCTATTCTCGCGGCTGCTGCTGCGGCTGCTGGGGTGGCTGCCGCCGCTGCTCCCACTGCTGCTGCCGAGGAGCGAGGGCAGGGAATGACATACTGGCCATCGTGTGCGCGGCACTGCTCCGGCCCTCTGCTGGCCGCCACGGGAATCGCAGTGAATCACACGACTTCAGAACCAGGCACAACAGCAGCCACAGCCAAGAGGGGGGGGGGAGGGAGGCCCGGCCTCCGAGCTCTCCCCCTAGCTGAGCGGCTCTGAGTGCGGCTCACTGGCATGCAGGTATCACAGCGAGGCGGTCGCACGCGAAATCAAACGGACGATGGCGTGGAAAAGTAGTGTTAGCACCAAGACACGTGGGTCTCGACTCGCGGTGGGGCTTCATCGGGGGCTGGGTGTGCAGGCGAAGGACGCCCGCAGCAGCTACACAGAGACGGAACCCAAGCTGGAGTTAAAGTGGAAATCCCCCCCCCCCCCCCCCCTTCAGCGCTTAGAAAGTCCGTCGTCTAATAGACTCGGCCAGTAGGAGCCCCACCAAGAGCGCAGACTTTCCAAAAGAAAATAAAAAATTATAATAAAACAAACGATTAAAATGCCGAGGAGAGTCAGAGAGAGAGAGCGAGAGAGAGAGAGAGAGAGAGGGATTGTTAGTAAGATGCTGCCAGAATGGGGGCTGTCACTGAAAAGACAGGGAGATGCAAGGCTTCTGAGATGAGAGAAAGGCAGCCGATTAGAGACAGGGGCAAGAACACAACACGACATGTGGGGGGGGGGGGGGGGGCACATGAAGGGCAAATTCACCCACAGGTAGCTCACCTGCACACCAGCCTATACTGAGCCCCCCCGCCCCACCCGTATGACAGCTAACCAATGAAAAATAACCTGAGGTCAAAGAATCAAAGGCAGCAGGGACACACGGGCCAACGGATGGACGGGGTCTGTCGGCTGTGACCCCCCACGGGGGAAGGCGGCCCAGACCCCCGGAGGCAGTGGGGCCGCAGGACGATCCCTGCGGGTCCCTATTCATCGGCGAGCGCCGGGCACCCTCGTGGCACGTCGGCCCTGGCATTCCAGCCTGGCAAGGGGGCAGGGGGGTGGTGCCAATTCCGGGGCGAGGCCTTTGCAGCTATGCTACCCGCCAAACGGGTGGGGGCGGGGGTCTTCTGGGACCCTCAGAAAGACCACTTTTGCTTCCTCCCAGTGAAAACACTGCTTTAGCCCCCCCCCCCCCTCACAGCCCGCCCCCACTCTGGCAGTTTACAGGGGCTTCTCCTGAACAAATGAAGTAGCAGGTTAAGCTAAACCCCCCCCCACCCCGGCCAGGGGTGCAGACACTGGCTAGACTAGCAGAAGCCCGAGGAAGCAAGAAACGCACCTCGGTGTAGCGATTTGCGGGGGAGAGGGGCGTGTGCCGGCCGCGTGCCCGAGCATGTATGTGCGTGTCTGCTTGCGTGCGCGTGTCCCGGTACCTGTACGTGCGGTTCCTCTGGTTAACGGACGCCGTGCGCACAGGGCTCTGCTGCTGTGCTGCCGCCATGCTGCGGGTCGGGCTGGGGACGTAGTCGTTAGGGACCACGGGCGGACGCACCGGCTCGAGCGTCCTATAGGGGGAGTGCCTCCTGTGAGGGGAGGGGGGGTGTGAGAGCATTTCAACATCCAGTGGGTGATGCACTCAAAATGGAAACAAACTGAAAAATGTGCACGTAAACGGAAAAGGCACAAGCAACAGACTGATAAAAGAACAGGGAGGTTCTGTGTGGTATTCTTGGTGACACTGCGAGGGGGGGGGGGGGGGGGAATGTTCCTGTGCACACATTAATGGGCAGACAGCAGGAGCGAGCTCCAGCCCAGCGCAGACACACCTCAGCTGCCTTACTTATGACCCGCAGTGTGCTCGCTTCAGCACGAGCTGCGTTACATGAATGTCACCCTGCATAATCACTAGCTGGGAGAGAGATCATAGCGATCGACACTGCACACTGCATTTACTGCACCCTTCGCCCTAAGACATCTGACTTCTGAGGGAGAACAAGGTCGATACACTGGTGGCACGAGGACGAGTATGTGGGAAGACACAGCTTTCAGAATGAATACAGACCACCACCCCCCGCAGACACACAGACAGGCACAGACAGGCACAGACATGACCACCAGGCGGTCAGCTTCTGGCTCTCGATCTGCTGAAGATGATGACAGCCTTGCATCTCATTTAAACACATCCAGCTTCAGAGTGACACCTTTGGTGGCAGTGTGCGCGATCCAGCTGAAATTTAAAAAGCCGTCACTGTGAAAGCTCAGCTGGCACTGGGCCGATTTCGCTAATGAAGATCGGACCACTCCGAGTTAGAGAGGCACTTTCAGTCCCTCCTCGTCCATCTGAAGCAGTATTGGATTCAGACAGTGACAACCATTAAACTGCAACTACTCAGGCGTGGAACAAAGGCAACATGGAACAAACTCTAAAATGAGGTGAAAATAAATATTGTTCATACAATATTGTCAAAATCACATTTTCATACTTAAGACAAAGAGGTAGTTAGTTGAGTGACATGCACCAGAAAATTACAGGCTGGCAAATGAAATTAAACTACTCTTCAGAAATGCTGCCACCAAAACACATCTGACCCTGGAAAAAATGACATGGCAGGTGCAGTATATCAAATATAAAGGAAGATTCAGAAAAACAAATAGTTCTTCAACGGAGTCTGGAAAGAAACAGACGACAGTACAGTGTCAGTGTAGACTGGCGTCTCCAGCTCACGGCATCTGGAACACGTGATGGGGGAGCGAAGGGAGGGAGGGAGGGAGAGAGAGAGAGAGAGAGAGGGAAAGAGAGAGTCAGTTAAGGTCAGAGCCAAGTTTTCATCATTCCCACAATCCTCAGCTTGGTGAGAAGCTGCGATTTTCACAGCCCAGACCCACTCCCAGATGGCGGGTCAGCATAATAAATAAATAACACACAAGCGTGAGCAGTATGAGGAGAATGACACACACACACACACACACACACACGAGTGCGATATGGTGTGAGTGTGTGAGAGATGCAGGTCATGGCCACAGCAGGACCCCTGGCCCATGGCTTCTCCTGGCCTGGTCCCACAGCAGCTCCTGCCCCAGGCGTGGGAGGGAGCGCGAGGCCTCAGGCCCGGCCAGCTGGCGGGGGCGCGCTGGGGAAATGAGCTCAGACTCCACAAGCCCCCCCCCCAGTAAGGTAGTGTATAGCTACCCAGCAGGCATCACACCCCCCACCCCCTTAGAACAGGGCTGCTACCCTTTAGGGAGGGGGGGGGATAAGGGATAGTGAGGGTCAAGCAGGGTACCAATGAGCTGTCAAACGGCATCAAACCCAGCAGGCATTCGGACTGGTGTAGCCAGCAATCTGGAAGTATAGTGAAGGCCTGTTAAACTCGAGGAACACACAAAGTGGAGCTGTGCCCATGCTGAAGGTCACGGAAGGGCAGCTCGCCCCCCCCCCCATCAGCCTGGATTAGGAATCAAACCAAACTGTGAAGTGCAGAACAGGACAGGGTCCATGGGCCTGAATTCGGGTGCCAGGCTGTAGGGAGCATCCTGCGTGTGAAGGTGGGCAGCGCCCCCGGGAAAGGGGCATGGCCCCGCCCCCCGCCAGCATACATACCCAATGGTTCCCTTCCCAGACACAGGGGGGCTTGGCGGCTTCTGGGTCGGGGGGTTGGTGCGGGGCATACCGCCCATCTTCATGTTCTGGGTGCTGACCTGCAGGACGCAGCGGGGTTAGAGGTCACACGGCCACCGGACTGAAACGTCATGGCCGAAAGCAACGCAGGAAGAGGCGGAGCTACAAGAAGCACAGACAGAGATCAGGGCGACGCTGACACTGGCATGGAGCAGAGCAAGCGCCCGGACTCCTGCTGTCACCCCCACAGCCGGCCAGTCATGCAGTTCCGGCGAGGGGCTGCCGACTCCGGGTCAAAGCGGCCAACCGCGTCCAACCGCGACAGGAAGCGCTGGCCTGCTCTCCGCAAAGAACTGCCACCGGGCCAATAACCTTAGCAAATGTGCTACACAAACCGTCAACCAAATGGTGTCACATCTCCGTCCCTATAACTGAATTTTCGGGCCTACTGGGCAGCACTGGGTGCCAGCCCGGTGGCAGGAGAGCCGGGCTGTGCGCTGTGGCATGCTTTAGCACCCAGCTCCGCGGCGGCATGCATCAAACAAACAGCATGAACGGTGCCCTCCATGATCATCAGTGCTGCTGATGTCGGAGGCGCTATCCAAGATGTAATGCTAACACAACAAAGACGACAGCAGCATGATGGGGGGGGGGGGAAGCCATCACATGACTTATGAAAAAATCAAACCATCACGCATGAGGACACTAAATTATAAAATGAAAAAGAGCATTTCTGCTGTACAGGAATGCTCAACATATGCAACCTTGTAAAAAAAAATCCTTACCTTAAATCTAAGCAACCACTAAATACAGGGCAAGAGACAGCCAAAGAAAGAGAAAAGTGTTAAAATGTCAGGGTTCGAAGAGACGAGAAAGGGTTAACCTCAAATAATCATCTGGTTAAAGGAGCAGTTTTAATTCATTCAAGAAATTTCATGGTTTGAACAATTTATGACGGTTCTTTAAAAAAAAGTGTTCAGTGAAAAGTAGATGCTGAACTGACTGCTAATCAAGCACTGACTGTCTGCTACATCCCTGTGCGTCGTGTGTCTGTACCAGCATCCTACCTTCACTCCATGCCCGATGTCATCCAGCACGTTGTAGTCAATGGGCTTGCGGATGTAGCGCACCGGCCGCTCAGGATTGGCGGGGGCGATGATCTTGTGTGTGCGGGACGTGTTCTTATTGGTGGTCAGGATGCCGATTTCCCGCCTGGCCACCTTCTCCTTATGGATATCCACGGTCTGGCAGTGGGAGGAAGGGGAAACCAGTCACTCATTACCACAAGGTCACAGCAAAACCAGCCTTTACTAGCGGATTTGTTACCAGCCTCTGAGCATGTCCCTTTAAAAGACCTGCACACAGCATCCACCATGGCAGGGAACCTGCAGGGCAGACAGAACCCTGAAAGAGCGACTAAGAAGGCCAAGGTCTGGTCTTGGCAAGAGCAGCAGCCCTGGCTGACACATCCAGCTGGACTGGCTCCATGAGCGCTCATGTCCCAGGATGCACCAGGGCGCTGTGGGAATGGCTGCCTGGCCCAGCTTAGAAGATCCCCAGTGTGTAAAGGCCAATGGTGGTTAAGCTAACAAGCAAGCCCAGGCTGTGAGCGGCTCCCAGCTCCCCAGAAGCACTGCAGCGTCGTGCCCCCAGGCCGCCTCACACCTGGCTTCGAAACAACAAGTATCCGACCGCTGCATTGCTATAAATGCGACCACGCAACCCCTTACAATGCACAACTGTGAGCAGCCTTCTGATATTTAGCTGACCTTCAAGGGCTGGCCTCACTTTGCAGTTCTTGCATAATCCTGAAGGCTAACTGGGTATTTAAACACAAATGGAAGCAGGACAGCCACCACCAATCCGCAGACCTGCCGGCCACATGAAACGCGGTTCTCCATCATGTGATGCAAAGGTGGAAAATCATCACCAATCACACTCGGGGTCCTAAAAATGTGCTTGTCGTCTCTAGCTAAATGAGTGATGTAAGCACCATGCCCCCAGCACCGCCACCTGACCCGAATATTACAGAGATGATCCGTATCCTAAGCCTTAGGTTCCTACATAAAAATATCCTCCTCCTTCTATATGGAGGGTGGAGGACGTCGGCGTTCAGTGACACCAGTGAGGACACTAGTAAAAGCTCAGGGCCAGGATGTGGGGCTGAGAGCATCTTCTGCTTCTGTGCCCTGAGAGAGGAAGGACTGACCTGGGAGATGTGGTTGATGGAGGATTCCATGCGGCGTAGCTGGGACGCCTGGATGTCCAGCATCTGCAGAACATTGTTGGCCAAGGTGTTGATCAGATAGGCGACGCTGGCCAGCGACTGGGTAGTGTAGTTTTTGGTCTCCTCGAGGGCTCTCTGCTTGTCCCCTGACTGTAGGGACACAAACGGCGGAATCAAACAAATGTCTAATTTGACACCAGTTTCTGAAGAGCAAACACACTGCTCACATGCAGACAATTCATAATCTCATTCCTGCTGGAATAAAAATAGGCGTGAAGTGAACTGTGAAGGACCAGCATCATATCTGGAGAGTTTCCCTGTTGCCTCTGCATCCTGGGAAAGGACTCAAGATCACAGCAGCCCAACACAGGATATGAAGAGCTACGCCGATGTAAAGATTAATGTGTCCGGAAATGACTGATTCAGAAATCATTTCAATATTTGGATGGATACTGTAAAAATCTCCAGCACTTTGCAGTATTCATTAATCTTCATGTACACATGTGTGCTCCTTCTATTAAAAGCTGCACTACTGAAGCTCACACACCAAGCACCAAGCTCACACACGCGAGTTCTGAGAATCCACCGTTTCCTTATATCAGGTTTCAGGCTCCTGTGACAGAGCAGCCGTTACGACACAGATAGCGCAGCTGTGGTTCTCCCCGCCCCTTGCTCACACTTACATGCACATGGTACGACCCCCCCCCCCCCCTCCCCGCATCAATGGGACGGTGCGAGGCTGCCTCTGCCTCCCAGGGGCAAAAACTGCCCTCCAGAGTGGGTGGGAGGGCCAGGCTCCCTTTTACCGGAAGGCCTCCATGGCGCCATCATGGGACCCTCCCCCTCAGCAGGGGGTTTGGTACAGTCCTACCCCATCAGCTGTAAGGACAGGTGCAGATCACACCACCAGTTCGAGGGGGTCTCTCTATATTCATTTGATCCAATTCATTTTTGTGTAGCTCATTTTCATTGTCTCAAACTGCTTTAAATCCTCCCTGCCCAAAGACCCCAGAGAGTAAGCCAGAGGTGACAGCGGTAAGGAAGAAACATTGGGAGGAACCAGACCCAACGGGGGAGCCCAATCCAGATATAAATATAGCCCAGTTATAAATGCGGAAGTTTCACTGGAGTTATGGATGCTCACATCTGGAGGGGTTTTGTGGTCCAGCCTTAAGCAGGAGAGTACAGGCAGATGTGCAGGAACTGTCCATCATTCAGACACAGCCAACCGGCTGCTAGGGGTGGGAATCCTTATTCAACAAGGACGAACACAAGTTCTCACCGGTGACCCCTGGAGGAGCAGCAGGAAACAGCAACATTGCAGCCATCCATAGGATAGCATGGACTGACCCTACAGCCATCGCTGGTGACGTTACATCCACCAGGAGAGTCCCTACCTCACACCTCTAACTAGTCCATGCTTTATAAAGGGGCCACACAGAAGGGCCCCACTCTGTCAGGTACCTGCTGCAAAATAAGGACTCTGAAAAGCCAATATTAAGGCGAGGATCCAATGGAAAGGGTACGCCAGCAGTAAAGAAAGAGAGAGAGAGAGAGAGCAAGCGGTCGCACGACTCACTTTTGCTTCCGTGTCTGCAGCAGTAAGACAGAAAGAAGAGCTGAAAATAGCAGCGCATGCAGGGAAGACGAGCCACCCAGCCCTGTGCCTCATTTTCAAACCTCATGTTCTCTGTTCAGCAGCACGGACTGCAGCAGACGGCCTGGTGATCCCGTACAAACGCTCAAGGCTGTGAGGAGTGCCATATGTGCCTGGGAGTCCCTGAGCTGCTGGCGTGTACTCCATTAGAAAGAGAAAAAAATTATATATGTTATGGCTGAAAATACACATCAGAACAAACAAACACTGATTTAAGCTTGTGTTGTGAGTCCTGCAGCGCCCTCTGTGGCCAGTACGAGTAACAGCCTCCTCTGCAGTAAACAAGCAGCAGTGCAGCAGGCCTGCATGGGAGAAAACGTCTTTTCTCAGTACAAGAATCAATGAGACGGCATCTTTAAATCAGACGCAATTTTTGCTGGTTAAGCAGGACAAATCAAACGCCTCTAGGTCCAGAAGTCATTATAATAATGCGGGAGCTATCGATTCCTCTTCAGGCAATGCAAACTGGAGAAACTAAGCTGGTCTATTTAGTTTGTTCAAGTGACAGTAGGAGAGGCTTTCTCTGTGTCCCACTCGGAAGAGAGAAATGGTTGAGACAGACTGGCCACAGAGGGGCCGCATATTCAAGGCTAATAACATCCAGCTGCAGAAAAGGATAAGAAGCTATAAGTCTGTAAGGCACTACAGGGGCCATTCCAAGGCTGCTACTACCAGCACTACCTCCATGCTTGGTACCCAAAGCATGCTGGGAAGGGCAACTGCTCCGTTTGTCCTCTGACTCAAACCCCAAGCCATCGTTAGACTGTCATTAGGCTGAAGTTACCTGTACCACCAACGAACAGATTGAGACAAACTTCGCGAGCTGCAGCTGATTTGCGTTTTCTGAAGAGGGCAGGACAAGATGGAGCCCCTGGATTGAACTACTTAATCATTTTCACAGAGGATCACAGTCAGGGCCCCTCAGAGAGCCTCACATCGCGCATGTCTCTGTCCTGCCGTTGGTTCCTGGCAGACATTACTCAGCGCTGAGTTACGCTACCCTGTCTCTTTGACAGAAGACACAGGAAATTGGCCCCAGATTGGGGGGCTTCCGTCTGTGACGGGGGGGGGGGAGGAGAGAGTACAGCCAAGCTGCTGCTAAGAGACGGTGAATAGATTCCATAAAGAACCACAGCGTGACCTGATCAAGAGAAGATCAGCACACCAGACGCTGGCAGGAGGTTCCTCCTCGTTCCACAACAGATTAGAACCGAAAGACCAGACTTGGCAACAGGATGGGCATCAGAAACGGCTGTCAGAAAGGGCACACTCCCCAAGCCCAGGTCCCCCCCGAGGCTCCTGATTACTGCATATGATTACAGCCTTGACTAATAGCTTCAAGGTTCCCCAAGTTGCATCATGTGTTATGACAGACCCAAAAAGGACTTAAACATCACTGACCAACACCAGAGCAAAAGAAAGCCCACCACAATGAATTGAGTATAAACTCTTTTTTTTTTGGCTAAAATATCCATTAAAAACTAGAATGTAATGCCAAACTTTTACTTGGATACAAAAAGTAAACTTTTCCATGTAAAAATAAAATATTTCCATATGTAAAACAAACTCAAATCCTTCATGCATCAAATCAAGAAACATACTGGAAAGACTTATCAAGCATTGCTACCAGGACTAACCATGTATGCATTATATAAATCACACTAACCTCAATTAGATCATTCCAGAAACCCTTCCAAAGAATGCATCAGAACTCTCTTCATAACCCCTGTGCAAATACTCATCCCAAGTGTTTCAAGTTGTAGGCAGACATCCTGGGATTTTAAATGTGCCAAAGTAATACAGCACACAGCCGAAGAATCTATGACTCGTGTCCCTCAATGTTATTTCGAGGAACCATTTAGAAGAATTTACATTTTATTTAGTAGACGCTCTTATCCAAATTGACATCCAATTGAGGAGAAGGGTCAGGCAGTCTGGAGTGACTGAGGTTAAGCCCAAAGGTGAAACCACTTCTAGGAGCCAAGGGATTTGAACCAGCAACCTTCCAATCACAAGAAAGAGTCCTAACCAACAGAATCACACATCATCCCCTAGAGTTCTAGTGTTCACCCAAGTCATGGTTACAGCTTCAAATAAACACAGCTGGATCCAAATACCAATTTCTCCCATGTCTTTTGTGTATTGCACAGGTATCTGTTAGGACACAGTATCACACTTCTCTGACAAATCCAGATGTGTGAAATGTCTGTGTGTAGACAGCTCCTACATGGCCATGTACACATTTCATTCCTCCAATACACAGAGGGTTAAGTGCCACATTTCTAGGTAATTCAATCGTCTCCCTGCCTCTCCTCTTCGGTGGTCCCCCACTGTGACGACCCAAATATTCTCTGTTCTGGAATTCCTCCTCAGCACATTCAGAAATGGGAGCCCTGAGATGTAAAGCCATTCTAGAATGTGTCACTGCCCTGCCGCTCAGGAGTAAACATGAATCATGCATGAATCAGGTCTATGGAGGCGCGACCGCATTGTCCGCTCTTGGTGTCATTCATACCTTCTAAGGCCGGCGTCCAGAACCCAGCACAAAGTACAAAACTTCTGTCTATGGCTGGTACCCAAAAGCCAAATTATAGACAGGTGTTGCTGCCATTAAGGCAGTAGCAATGCAACAGGAAGAGCTGTCAAGAAAGGATGCCTATGGATGGAGCCCATGGAAGCAGAAATATGATACTGGTATATGCAGTCTTTCAAGCCACAGCTGGCCAGGTCGCTACAGGCGCGCCTCATCGTAGCCTGCGTGCCATCCATCAGCGGTGACTGCAATTCCAGCAGTCAACGTCAGCGTTCAACATTCTCGAAATTCGCGTTACCTCCATCTGCCTCCAATCCTCTGTACACTCGAAGATGCCTTGGCACAGGGTCACAATGCACAGCTGGGTCAGACATAGAACAGGAAACATTACATTCGTGCTGGACTCTCACTTGAATTGTAGTAAAGGTACAGCAATAAGAAAGCCAATTCAACAGGACCTTAAGCACACTCCCTGTCTTCCAGGGAATGAATCATTTCAGTGAAATAACATCTAAAGTCATACTGCGCCAATTCATATCATAAGAGAACAAAACACCGAACAACAGGAGCAATTTCTGCCCCCATTTATCAGCACAGCTGCGGCTCTCAGTGCCACGGATTCTGACACTGGCCAGCAAAGGTGAAAAATGGACCGTCATTCTTGCAATGTTATACTGCTCATTGATTTTTTTTGGTCTTCCGCTCAGGGTATTGCTGGCTTTTGCAGTTGCTATGGTAATACCTAAGCAGCAACTCATCAAAAACAGACAAAGCCTAGTCTGCACTGGATCCCATTTACTCGGATTGCCGTCACCTGAAAACAGATTTCACCCAATTTAACGAAGGTAATGCTGACAGGGAGGGACTGGCTCTTACACAACAATTCAGGGTTTCACATATGCAAGAATATTATCGTTTATCAAGTCAGGCACATGCGTGATGTTTCAGTTAGAACTTCATGTATATGGAGAGAAAATGGAAATGCACAGTTCTCAATAAATAACTATTCATTGAACTTTATTTCAGCTGTAGAGACAGAAGACAGTAGCTCCAATACCCCACAAATCTTTACTGATGTTAAGCATCATTCATTATGGAAGGGCTCCTATTCGGGATAATGGATAATTCACCAAAGTAAAGAAAGTTCTGATTGATCCCAGTCTAGGTAAAAGAAGCAATAATATAATGTTCCAGTAGAACCAGCCCCATAGCCACCATCATGGTCCAGTGATCCACACACACCAACCGTCAGAAGAGGAGAAGAGCTGGATTAAGAATGACCTACTTTGAGATCTGTTTTACCAGGTCTAAGACAAGCGGTCACACGGAGCACAGTGAAGGACAAAAAAGAACCCAATCATGCTCCATAACTGGATTACACTACAACAAAGAGGTGCACTGGGGAACAGGAAGGAGTTTCCTGAGAATTCACTTGAAGGACCAAGGGGTGCTCATTTGGATCTGCAGTTCAAGGACATCGATTCCCATCTGAATTCCTACTTCTAGGAATCCACTGCACACCATCTGTTCTCACCCCGCTGCACCCTACTGCCTGCCCTTCATTCCATCATCCATTCCAGACTCCCTCTCCACCACCAAGAAAGATGGGGAGTGCAGTGAGCAGTGACAGGACACAATGGATCAACGCAGTTTAATTTGCTATTCTCTGTCCATGCATGTTTCCACAGCATAAAAAGCAGGTCCTGGAGATACCTTCTGAAAAAGACGATAGCCTTCCTTGGGAACCTCCTTGTGTTCCCTCTATCCCAACTGCATCCCATTTCCACCTTTTCTGGACCTAAACGACCAAGTAGGTCAGAATGGTCCATCTGTCCAGTGTGTGCTGGAAAAGAATGAATCAGCCCTGCCAGCTTCAGCTGTACAACCAGCTTCAGCAGTACAGCCCCTGTGGCCACAGCAGATCAGAGAGAGAGAGAGAGAGAGGGAGGATGAAGCCTGCTGCTGTGCTGTTTTACTGAAACACTCATGCCTGCAGTTCAAAGCTTTACAATAGGGGAGTTGCCACATATGGAATGACAAGGTTTTAAAACTATTGAATTTCTGAAAGAATAGTTTAACAGGGTATATTAAGTCAAATTATTAAATGTATACAGTTCTCAGGTTAAGAATGAGATCCATTCCCTAAGTCGAATTTGTAGATGTCGGAAAAAAAATACAGTACATAAACTAAATTATACAGTAATAAAAGTAACTACATGTGGTACAATATATCGAACCGACAAACCATTCAAGCTGTGCAATTTTTTCACGAGCATCACAAAATAGTGAGTGAGTTTGAAATTATAAACCACTGTATTTTACGCAAATTTATAACAGATTTTATGTCAGTCTGTTTGTAAGTACAAGCTGTCCTTAAGTCAGATGTTTTAAACCCAGGGACTGACTGTACATGCGTTTCGAAATATCAGAATGGCAAATATGTTACATTGTTCCAAACCCCTGAACAAGTCATTTTTCTGATTAATCTTTCCAGAATAACTAAAACAGAAAAGAAAAACAAATGCAAGTGAATCCCATTGAAAATCAAAATAGTTTTACTGTGGGTTGTATGGCTTCTTCCAAACCATAAACAATTAACAACCCAATTAAACTCTACTTGCATAGGTCACATTTAAGGCAACAGTTTACAGATGGCAGACACTGAGACACGGCATTTTGGCCTATTTAAATGATTAACGAATTAAATTAACTCAATAAACAAAGGCTGGTCAATGGTCAAATTGTTTTCTTCTGATGAGAAGGCCTGGGTCAGAACCTCAAGACTAATGGTGCGTTCGTTTTTCTCTCGGAACTCAGAAATTCCGAGTTGAGTGACATCACGTCTGACAATCTCCCGTTCGAACTACCCACATCTCGGAAAAAACATGGCTGCCTCCATGAACACGTTGCTGTGTGTTTTTGCTTTATATTTTAGCAGATTTGGAGTTTTCCAAAAGGAGAAAATGGAGAAATGGAGATTTTTCCGAGAGACATACAAGAAACACGAACTAGTCAAACCACATTAAAAGCTTTATAAAATATTTGAGTACATTCATAGCGATATTCTTTTTTGGAACGGTAAACTACAAACAAACCATGTCGCCATGTTGAAATTACGTCACTGGGGCAACTCGGACAACAAAATCTTCATCCCAGTTCCGACTTGGAGAGAAATAATAGAACGCACCATAAGCAACCAGCCCCAGCCGGGGATGTACCAAATTTGCA
The DNA here is from genome assembly GCF_048594095.1 of Paramormyrops kingsleyae. NCBI lineage: Eukaryota > Metazoa > Chordata > Actinopteri > Osteoglossiformes > Mormyridae > Paramormyrops > Paramormyrops kingsleyae. The sequence goes on along the minus strand of NC_132797.1, from coordinate 35,279,437 downwards.
CCCCCCCCCCCGGTTTCCTTAGACCTTGAAGACCTGCTGCTTAGCTGAACTGCACATGGTGTGAGGAAATGTAAGCTGACGCTTCAAGTTCACCAGTGTCTCGTTCTAACAAGCCGACTGCCATGATAAAGAGCAAGACTCCCAGCCAGGCAGGAAGCACGGCTGCTCTGTCATGTCATTCATAGCTTATTACCTGCTTTGACTTCGATAAATATCTAGCACAGAAAAAGGTCAGATTAGATGCGTTTTCATCTTCGCTCACCTATCTAATAGATGACAGAAGCTACGCTACCTTAATGCCTCAGTTTTCCATATTCCAGTGAGTCTCTATTCAAGCTCGTCGACATCAAAACCTTTTTTTTTGCCTTTCCCCTCTCACAGACTAATTTAAGCTGTACTTCAAGAGTAACATGACATGACACATAAAAGACAAAGAAAAGTCTAAAGTCATCTTGTGTGGAGGTGCTGTACAGGCTGCACTCAGCGGGTCGCAGTTAAAAACACAGCCATGCGCTGCCTGTTAAAGCATCCCCACACTGCTGCAGGCACCTGAACCCACTACGAGAGCCAGACACCCTGGGGCCTACAGAGCCACAAACAAAAGCTAAGGTTCTGCTCCCTTGCTAATAGCTGGCAATGAGAGAATCAAACCCAGCAAGGAGGACCGACACCGAGCCAAATGCCTCGAGAGAGCAGAAGGCCAAACATCTTGCACTCCGAGGGGGCTGCAGAAAGCAGGAAAATGGGGAGGGGCCACTCATCTGAACGGAGAGCTTCCTGTAATTATACTCTGTTTAATCGGTATCATTCCTGATGGGGAAGCAGCTCAGTGGGGACTCAGGCTGAAAGGGGATAGGAGGAGGAGTTCAGAGAGGGAGGCTGTAATTACAGAGTCAGCGAAAGCATGAGAGAGAGATTGTTGGGGGGGGGGGGGGGGGGGGCGGGTGTAGCTGCCGGACGCAGACGGCAAACAGGTGGCGGCGGCTTCTGTTACATCACGCCGCTGCGTCCACGCAGGCATGCAGGAAGGAAGGAGAAAAGAGAGCAAAACATCTCCCTTCTGATTGGCCAATGCAGCAGAGAACATGGTCACATGTCAGAGCACGAAAGGAGACTCCGCCTCCCGTGTGGGATATTTTACTGAAATACTAAAGAATGCTTAAATAATAATCATGCATAAGCACAGAGATACAGGTCTATTTTGGTCCACGACAGCACCCCACAGCTGAACTCTCATTCATACTGGAAAGCCTGGCCTATATGGCTAAAATAATCAGTGCGACTATATCAAATGGTCCCTGAAAGAACATCGACTGCTGCACTGATACCATCTCCAGCAGGCACTGAAGAACCCAGCTGGTCGTCTCAGTGAAAGAAGATAGAAACCAGCAACCATGGGAGTTTTGTCCTAATAAAAAAATTATACATACACACACACAGCCTACAAACACCAAGACAGGAGTGGAAGGATTCCACTGGTGAACTGTTACATCACCATTCATAAACAACGGTCACAATCATGGGTTTTTTCTTTCAAGTGGTTTCTTAAATGCACTTTGAATCAAGGATATATAGATAACATAATACCCCCCCCCCATCCAGCCATCCTCCACCCCCAAGAGCTCCATTCAGTGTTTTGGGAAAGAAACAGAAAAACACAGACGGAAGCTACAGGAAATCCAAGGGGGTCCCACCTACTTTCTGGTCATGCCTACCAGCTGTACATCTCAGGAGCACTTTCTAATAGACCAGAACATGGAAGCACCAGCAAGCAGAACTCAACGCCAAGTCCATAAGCGGTACCACATCCCCGCCACATCCCTGCCACATCCCTGCAGGTCCAGCGAAACGCTGACAGAGCCTTGTTTTACGGCTCATAAAACCAAGGATTGTGGCTGCCAGAGTCAACAGAAAGGTGACGGTAACGAACCACTACGGACGAGACAGGAAGACTTTAGGAATCCCCTCGCAGCACGGGGACACGGTCCGAAACGGGAACAGCTTGGCCAAAGAGGAGTAGCAGGAGTGGGAGCGTGGGAGGGCATGGCTCCCCGCCAGCCGGGCGTGTGGGAGTCCCAGCTTCTGGCTCCTCTTCGCCTGCAGAGAGCGGCCATCGCAGGAAGCCACACGGCCTCCCCCAGGCAGCTTCAAAAAGCTTTTAAGCACCTTTTAATTAGCTTCTGACCAAAGTCACGGAGATAAAGGGCTGCAAGACTCGTGATCCATGCTGAGGCTTTGAAAGGGTGATGGGGCCCAGGGGGGCTTTGGAAACGCAGCTGCAGCCACTGCAGCCACCACAGCCGACGCAGCCGTGGCCAAGGGCTCAGCCAGAGGGAGCAGAGTCTGCCATAGGGCCCCGATTTGAATAGCTTGATCTTTTCACATATAAATATAAAGAGCACAATAACGGCCGGACAGAGCCTGCATGAAGAAACCAGGGCGGGGAACAGATATGTACACTTAGTGAAGGGACTGATTTAATACACGTGCAGCACCACTAATGTGCTTATTTTATCACAGCAGTATTTTTTTTTTTTAAACTTTACATTAGAGGGACACCAGAGTCTCATAAAGCCAAAGCTTCCCCTAACAGTTCTGGGGTGTGAGCTACCAAATATAGAGAAACAGACAACGCAGACTGTTAGAAATACACATGTGGCTCCCAAATTAGTGATCAGTGGTACAGGCTGAGCAGAGAACCAGTTGCAAGACACCTTGAGATGAGAAGTATGACATCATTGACCACTGCCTCGGCGTGGCATCAGTATTCTGCTTTTGTTCCATGCCTGACTGTTCGAAAAGGTGAAATGCCTAAATATTTCAGAACCGACGCCTGGTACACCAATGATGGTGGGGGAGGGGGCGAGCTTTCAGGAAAAGAACAGGGGGGGGGGGGTCTAGGTCTACACAAGGTGACTCTTCTCCAAGGCCCATGAGCTAAAAAACACCACACCCAAGCCCAGATCGGCCCACAAGTGACCTTTAACTCAGCTCTACAGGGTATGGAAGAAATCCCAGATCCAACAGGCGGAAGCCCCAGGAGGACCTGCAGATGCCCATGAGTCACGGGACACGACGGCCAGGCTGGAGGCGGCGGCGCATGGCACCACCAAAGCGATGCGAGAGCCGCGCGACGGCCAGCCAGGATCTGCTCACCGATTAATACTGAAGGAGCAAGTAGTAAGGGAGGGGGGAGAAGGAGAGGCAGGGGGAGAGAAAGAAAAGGTAGAATGAGAAAGAGGCAGAGGGAGAGAAAGAGAGGCAGAGGAAGACAGAAGCACACCACATGCTCTTGCTTAATGGGGGACACATTCACTCCACTTGGCCCCTTCATTCAGTTAAACACATCCATCCATTTTCTGAAACCGCTTGTCCTATTCAGGGTTGCGGGGGGTCCGGAGCCTATCGGCGCAAGGCAGGGGCAGTTAGCCTCAGCATGTTTTTGGACTGTGGGGGGAAACCGGAGTACCCGGAGGGGGAAATGGGGAGAACATGCAAATTCCACACACATGGAACCCTGGCAGAGACTCGAACCCAGGTCCCAGAGGTGTGAGGTGACGGCGGTAACCACTGCACCACTGTGCCACCCCTCATTCAGTTACATTTGCATGATAATTACCACATTTTACAGAAAGCTTGTGGATTCAGGTGTAGAAGCTGAGGGGCATCACCAGGGCAGGACAAACGGCACCCTGATACACCAGCAGTTCAGAGCTTAAATGACTAAAGATTACAAAGTCTGTTCAATGGGACTTTGAAAGGCAGAGGTGAGGTGGGCCCCCTCCCACGGCTGTGTCCCTCACCATCACCCACATAAGAGAGAGCCTGAAAGGATAGCCAGAGCAGCAGCTACCTACCCGATATCCCCACTCCAGCCTGAAAGGATAGCCAGAGCAGCAGCTACCTACCCGATATCCCCACTCCAGCCTGAAAGGATAGCCAGAGCAGCAGCTACCTACCCGATATCCCCGCTCCAGCCTGAAAGGATAGCCAGAGCAGCAGCTACCTACCCGATATCCCCGCTCCAGCCTAAAAGGACAGCCAGAGCAGCAGCTACCTACCCGATATCCCCACTCCAGCCTGAAAGGATAGCCAGAGCAGCAGCTACCTACCCGATATCCCTGCTCCAGCCTGAAAGGATAGCCAGAGCAGCAGCTACCTACCCGATATCCCCGCTCCAGCCTGAAAGGATAGCCAGAGCAGCAGCTACCTACCCGATATCCCCGCTCCAGCCTGAAAGGATAGCCAGAGCAGCAGCTACCTACCCGATATCCCCGCTCCAGCCTAAAAGGACAGCCAGAGCAGCAGCTACCTACCCGATATCCCCACTCCAGCCTGAAAGGATAGCCAGAGCAGCAGCTACCTACCCGATATCCCTGCTCCAGCCTGAAAGGATAGCCAGAGCAGCAGCTACCTACCCGATATCCCCGCTCCAGCCTGAAAGGATAGCCAGAGCAGCAGCTACCTACCCGATATCCCCCCTCCAGCCTGAAAGGATAGCCAGAGCAGCAGCTACCTACCCGATATCCCCACTCCAGCCTGAAAGGATAGCCAGAGCAGCAGCTACCTACCCGATATCCCCGCTCCAGCCTGAAAGGATAGCCAGAGCAGCAGCTACCTACCCGATATCCCCGCTCCAGCCTAAAAGGACAGCCAGAGCAGCAGCTACCTACCCGATATCCCCACTCCAGCCTGAAAGGATAGCCAGAGCAGCAGCTACCTACCCGATATCCCTGCTCCAGCCTGAAAGGATAGCCAGAGCAGCAGCTACCTACCCGATATCCCCGCTCCAGCCTGAAAGGATAGCCAGAGCAGCAGCTACCTACCCGATATCCCCGCTCCAGCCTGAAAGGATAGCCAGAGCAGCAGCTACCTACCCGATATCCCCGCTCCAGCCTAAAAGGACAGCCAGAGCAGCAGCTACCTACCCGATATCCCCACTCCAGCCTGAAAGGATAGCCAGAGCAGCAGCTACCTACCCGATATCCCTGCTCCAGCCTGAAAGGATAGCCAGAGCAGCAGCTACCTACCCGATATCCCCGCTCCAGCCTGAAAGGATAGCCAGAGCAGCAGCTACCTACCCGATATCCCCACTCCAGCCTGAAAGGATAGCCAGAGCAGCAGCTACCTACCCGATATCCCCGCTCCAGCCTGAAAGGATAGCCAGAGCAGCAGCTACCTACCCGATATCCCCGCTCCAGCCTAAAAGGACAGCCAGAGCAGCAGCTACCTACCCGATATCCCCACTCCAGCCTGAAAGGATAGCCAGAGCAGCAGCTACCTACCCGATATCCCTGCTCCAGCCTGAAAGGATAGCCAGAGCAGCAGCTACCTACCCGATATCCCCGCTCCAGCCTGAAAGGATAGCCAGAGCAGCAGCTACTTACCCGATATCCCTGCTCCAGCCTGAAAGGATAGCCAGAGCAGCAGCTACTTACCCGATATCCCCACTCCAGCCTGAAAGGACAGCCAGAACAGCAGCTACCTACCCGATATCCCCGCTCCAGCCTGAAAGGATAGCCAGAGCAGCAGCAGTGGAAGTTTCACAGAGAGCGATCTCACATACGCACAGTTCAGCCTCTCCTCTTTGTCCCTTTCAGTGAACAGGAGTCAGCCCCAAAGCTGTGAAAGCCACAGATGATGGCAATTCAGGAGCCCTAACAGGGCCAGGCTCTGCATCGCTTTTTGTGTCAAACTGCATTCTACATTCACAAAGATCATTAAAAACACTTCCACAAGAACAGCAATTAAATGCGTGTAACTAGGACATTGTCGGGCGAGTGAAAAAGTTCATAATCAGTTCTGCCTTATACTGCCGGATCTCTGACACCACCAAACATCTGGGGCCGTCAGACACAAAAGACAAAGATTGCGCTGTATTGGTAAATGGCTACTCCAAAGCCAGGACAGTAATGTTCTTAGAAGACAGGGCAACTTCTGTTCACGCTGACTCCTGTAGTTCATCTTTCAACGCCTTACACACAGGCTAACAATGAACCTCCCAAATACAGGCCCTTCAGAGCATCATTTCACACAGTGAACAAGGGGCAATTCTGTTTGCCTTTTGTCAGACGTTCTGGCAGAGGAGGCCTATCCTATACAACTGTGGCCTTAAGCTGAACGAGCAAAACAATCTCACTCTGAAACAGAACCAAGAAAATTTTATGATAACCTCTATGTCAGAGTTCATGTATGGCCCCGGCAGTGGGTGGAGTCTATTTCACAACGGCAGAAAGTGCCCCAAGGAATGCTGGTGCAGTACATCTAAAAATACCCAAAATGGAGAAATAAAAGTAAAATAAAGCAAAAATGTGAAATGTCAAAGGGCTGATGTGTCTAACTCCAGAAAACTCCTGAAAACACACGCACACTCAAAAAGGTCCAACAATGTGCCACAGGAGAGCGGCTATGCCAAGCACACACCAAAAGCAGGAAATTAACCAAGAGGATGTGTGGGCGCCATTCCAGAAGAACCGGTATTTCAGCACCAGGCAAACTTCCCCGTACCACAAAGCCCTCAGGCCCGTAACACACACGGCGTGGCTGAATAACCAGTTTGCGACATAGAACCACCTCTGCCTCACATGTTCTCAGCAAGACTCTGTGGTTTTTGGAATCACACCAAAGTCTGTCTTATTGAACCACTGCACTATACATGTAAAGCACATAGGCAGAGCTGTATCAAATGACATTCTGTACTTTGCCCATCTTCACTGGAGAACCTGAGTTGTAAAACAAGCTCATATCAGATAATGAGAAAAACCAGCTCTGACTTTTGATTATGCTTCATAATACAATGAGACTGACCTCAGGCCAACACACCCAATAAGATCTCAAGTTAAACCAACAGAAATCTTACTAACAAATCAGACTGTAGTGACAGTGAAAACCTTGCAGGGCAGTTCACACGGTGTTAAAGAAGCGTTTCCTCTGGAATTTAACAACTCCATTTCTGATTCATTTCAACGGGCAACAGAGAAATAGTATTGCTCAGAAACAGACCATGTCACACAGACCATGGTGGCAAGCATCCATGTCGTCAGAGGCCCTCCCAGTGCGCGCATGCGCACACATACACACACGCCCAAGCAGGTCGACACACAGACATGCACTCACAAGAACCGTGAGTCAGAGTCACACATTCACACGGTCATCAGAATCGCCTTCAGCAGCAGCTTGGTCTACGGTGATGTCTATCGTGTGGAGATCGGGCTCTTTCAAGCATGACGTTTTTCGAAAAGTAATAAAACAAAAAGAGGGAAAACAGTGACTGGAATACTCTGCTGTTCAGTCAGATCAATTTTGAACAAATTCCACTGAGAGAACAGTAAGAGCTTGGCCTGCAATGGAATTGGTGTCCGCTCAGTGCCTTATAGTGTCCTCACAGTGTCTTGTATCACCTCCTCCACAATCCAACTGCTACAGAGGTGCTGCTGGTTCCCAAGAGCGTAACACAGAAACTGCTCCTGGCCACAGTCTAAGCAAGGCCACAGGCACATATTATGAAATGTTTGTCAACCAGGCAAAGCCCGTGCCGGGTCACTTACAAGCAGGCCGAAAGAGACTCAGATCTTCCCCAGCAGGAGGAAGGGGTCCCCTGCAGCCTGCCTCTGTGGGTGGCAGAGGGAGATCAGCATGTGTCGGTACCCACAATGCCGCTTTCACATGGTAGATGCATCTGTCCACGGCAGACTCTGTGTGGGCTGCACAGTCTGTGCGAAAGCACAGCTACTCCCCCACCCCACCACCCAGTAACATGTAGAGTATCTTCCCCACCAGTCACACCACTCAGATGGCTGTACACAGCAAAATTTCCCCCATAACAAGTGGAAAACTTTTAATGAGACAACGGAAAACTAACAGACCAACTTCCATATATAAGAATTTTAGTGGACAACGCAAAATATGCCCCTTTACTGTTGGTGTGTAAATGTTTAGGTGAATAAGAGTCGCCAGAAATTAAATACAATTACTAAACAAAACTGAAATGCGTGCTAATCCTGACCAAAAGGCACTAATCCTGTGGCGGTTGCATTTAAGCAAACATATGACATAAGAAAAAAGACGTTTCGACTATTTAGGCGAGTTCATTATCAGACTGCTTGGAAGTGATGAGGGGAAAATGAAACAGAAGCTAAACATACAAAAGTACAACAAAATAGATTGAATCAGAAATATGCACAAAAGATGAATTTGTTCTGCACCAATAAGAACTTAAAAAATAATACAACAGATATATCACATTAAAGGCCAGTTTTCTAAAATCATACTCTGAACAAACAAAACAGCACCTAATCAGCCTCTTGATCCTTATTTCCAAAACAAAATGATTGGACCTACAGATGGGGTCACATATTTAAACCATGCTACAATTTTGGAAGACACGGAGACATCAGTTCAACTGCATGTGGTCCCTAGCTGATTAGACAGAGCTAAGCTATTCAACAACCAGAGATGGTTCAGAAAAAAGGCTCTCTGGCTTTCAAAAGATCACCACACATACCAATAACAATATGCTTAGCTAGTGAATGCAAATAGAAAATCCAGACAGCTTCAAAACTGAGCAGGAAAGCAACAGCAATCACAGTAACCTGTGCTATTCCAGAACAAAAACGACGGGCTGTCATAACTGGACAGCGCTTCATAAAGATACTGTTTACAAGATTTCAACCGCCTTCGAAAATGGATCAATACTTGCCTTAAAGGATTTCCTAACTAAACAGAAAAAGGGTCAGCATCTAAAGATCCATTTTACCTGAATCGCTACACCATTCTTACTCAAAGTCGCGCTGTCTGTTACGTCACAAATACTCCGAATCACTATGACGACCATTTACTGCTAATAGTAACCGCTACGTCATCCATTTCGGACTACGCACTTAGGGGTACTTCGTATTTTTCACATACATTGAATATCTGCAAAGGGTATATAGCGCGTAAACCGCATAACTGAACTATTTCCACCCCAGTAAAACCATGCCGAGTATGACAGGCATCACATCACAGCGAAGATTGCTAAGATTTCCATTTAACTACACATACACTGATACAGTCAAAGCGATCTCGCAGTAAAGCACAAAATTCATCCCGTTAATTTGAACCCTGAACTCGGGTCATAAAAGGAGTTTAATTGTGATTTTTTTTTCCACATGTAAAAATTAAGTTGAGTAATTGATTAGCAAAACCAAAGCACTGAACGACTCATATCAAACTCTGGGTATCTGGATACAGCCTCCCCAAAATCATCTTCAAGGCATCGTATCTACACAGCTATCACACTCCGCCGAGGTTTTACCCGGGAAATACATTGAATATGGTCGAGCTATGATTCGAAAATGTTGCATAACAACATTATTTTAATTGGGTCTACACGGGGATGTGTCTCGTAAATGTTGCATCAAAGAACATACTAAATGACCCAACTTCAACGAATTGAACGACACTGCGATGTATAATTTGGCTCCCTATAAATGAAAATCAAAAGCGAGCCCGTTTGTGCTCGGGGAAAACGTTAAGATCGCTGATTACTTCACACCATCTATCTTAGCTATAAGTAGGATACCTTCCGTGTTACTTCCCTAAGAAGTGATGATAATATCAGGGTTTAACATGTAATCAGTCCATTTACTCTTTAAATCAACCGACAAGTGAACTATTTTGATGTATATCTAATAGACCTATAAACAAACGCGCTGGTGAGAAACTGGATAAGGTTAGCTACAAAGCAGCTACGAAATCGATAACTCCAGTTTAAAAAAAAAATAGTGACTTCGGGGGTGATCGAGTGACACCCCAATAATATTTTCCAGCAGCTTCTACCCGTTACAAATGCTTCACCCACATGCCTAACAAACGAGAAGCAGGTGGGGAGCGTCCCAGACCGTAATTTCACTACGATAAAGTTAATGGGCTAAAATCAAATGCAATTTCCAGGACAGGGTAGGCGGCGGCAGCAGAGCACATATCGCCGCGGTGAGAAGGGGAAGCCAGCAGCAGAGAGCAGCGCTCCGTCCGCCGCAGAATGAGCCGCTTCGCGCCGCGCCAACACCCGCAGTCAGCGGCAGCCGCCGCTCCTCACCTGAATGTAATTGTTTTCGCAATACTCGGCGACTCTTTCGAGGTTGGTGAAACTGTCCAATAGAGCTCTTCGACCTGCTGGAATCTCCTCTTCCAAGAGCATCTGCAGCTCCGCCATCTTTACATCTTTTTGACACCCTGATGCAGGAGCGCTCACAGACAGGAAGCGCTGGGAATGCTACTTCCTCTCCTGTTTGTAGTGGGAGTCCTACCCAGCTGATAACCTGCCATTACGTAATGGGCTTTGGGGGTGACCGTCTTCCCGGTGCCCTAACTCTGCTTACTTGCGCGTTACGGTTTTGTCGATTTGATCATTTTGGAGTTAAAGAAAAGAATATAATGTTTATGTTTGCTGTATCGTAATCCAGTCTCTGAACCGTGGAGGTACAGCAAGGCAGATCAGACATGCTCAAAGTATTAGCCGCTTTTCCATTGACAACAATCCGTATTGTGCGAACATTATTACGTATATAGAAATGTACAATGTTTTTAGTCGGTTTTCAGCCTTCAGCCACAAAATCTTTGGCTCAAGCAAAATTATTTATTCAATGCACGGTTGGAGTGAGCTTGGGGTCTATCCCAGAACCGACGTTCAGTCTATAGCCAGAAATTTCAAATCACCTGAACACGATCTGTGACAGGAAATCCACAGAAATATGAGGAAAAATTAAACTTAACACAAACTTGAACCTATAAACCTGGGCGACCTATCAATTCTCATAAATGACTCAAAGACTTGAGATACTGATAGAATAAGGATTCAGAAATTTCGACATTGAAGTTATATTTTGCAACATGAAAGTTCATGACTGACGTGATTTTCACGTCAATATAACAAATCTAGTCCTCACCTGTTGCCAGAATAAAGGCATTTAAAAGTGTATAAAGTTGCCATGACCAAAAGTACTTCTTGTTTCTATTGTATGAATTAATAGAAAAGGTTGTTTTCTGGTTTGTATTGCTGCTAGAGTTGATAGTGCACAGTAGCAAGGACCCAGAGCCGTCTCCAGTCATTGAGTTCCAGAAGGATGTCCAAGGATGTTCTTATCCCCATGTTACTTCTTCCACCAGAATTATCACAAAGTGGAATAATTTTAAATATATGGAAAACCCAATAAAAAACCCAAATAAACTTCATTCCTTCATGTCAACCATATAAGGGCCTGTCTACCTCCTGCAGAAGCAGCATGGCCTCACCTGTAATAGAAGTTTCAACTGCAATTAAAACTAGCTAATTTAATTAAGGATTCATTAATGCTTAGCTTTCTCGACTTCTGCCATGCCAACTCAGTGAACTGCACCAAACTTTGTATAAATCTGTAAAAACATTTCACATTTTAATGGCAGGCCCCTTCCATGTCAATTAATTACAGCTCAGCATTATTTACACAATAATCAGTTCACAGTTGAACTAAAGTGGAAGTTGAAATACAATTTCACGGCTGGTGAAAATTGACAAACTTGACATAGACACAAAATTAAGTCAACTATCTAGCTGGGGGAAGAGAGCGTGACACACTCAGTTAAGCACTAGCGCTGGGCCTGCAGCTGGTCATTCTGCCCAAAGCACGTTCTGGATGGAGAGAGGTTGTTTCCTATACATTTTCTTTTACTAAATGCTGATTCAAGTTTGGGGTTGCTTCATTTTCGAGCTGACTTGTACCACAACAGAATATGTACTCATATCACTATAAAACGTCCTGGTAAAATTCATAAAACTAGCGTTTTATTACTTGTTTAATAGTCTATAATGTAAACTATAACTAGTATGTTACTCTGTGAACAGCTGTAAAAAATGAATTTGAATTACAGATGTTTCTTTAAAGAGCCAGACCGATTTGGCAATGACCAGGCAATTTCACATCTTGATTTGACACTACCAACCACACAAGCTGCCTCCATTTCAGCTTTAAATGCAATGATTGAGCCCAAGTTATCTCCATTATAATTACGTGTTTCATCAGAATTACATTATCTTCGAGACAAGGCCTTGTAACAATTTCACAATCTCTACCATATCTGCTAGTCAAGGTTATTTCCAATTGCTTGCCATCCAGGACATACATTTTAGGCAAATAAGTATATAAGACTCTGAGTAATATACAAATGTGTTGGCTTGCCGGTTAAAAAAAATAATAATGGCAACACTTTACTTAAAGCAGTCATCTAAATGCATTATACATGCCCTCACAATGCATTGTAATGCATTCATAAAGTATTATAAGCACAGCTATAAATATCTATAGAAAGCCATAACATTATAGCCATGTTCAATATGCATTATGAATGCTCTCAGATATAATGCACTATAAATACCTTCATAATGCATTATAATGGTCAGTATAATGCATTATGAAGGTATTTATAGTGCATTATATCTGAGAGCATTCATAATGCATATTGAACATGGCTATAATGTGTTATGCCTTTATATATATTTATAGCTATGTTTATCATATTTTATGAATGCATTACAATGCATTATGTGGGTATGTATAATGCATTTAAATGACTGCTTTAAGTAAAGTGTTACCAAACTTAAAAAGACAAGGTTTTTATAAACAAATGTAGAAATTGTTATATTTGCCTTATGAATGAAGAGCAAAGGTGTAGATTTCAGGTCCAGAGAGTACAAATCCAGAGCAAGATTTTGTTTCAACCAACCAGTTGAGTACTCCGTGACTGCGACTATTTCTACTCAACTGGTTGGTTGAAAGAAAATCTTGCTCTGGATTTGTACTCTCTGGACCTGAAATCTACACTTATGATGAGGAGCATGATGACCATTCCAGAAAAGAAGTAAGGTTTTTGAAACTTTAAACATTATTGTTACACAGTACCATTTCATGAGTCAAGTGAAGTGTTTCAAAAGTCATTTGGACTTTGAATATCACTCCTTGCTCTGAGAAAGGTCCTACTAATTGGTTAAATGTGTGTAATAGTATATTTTTAAAACTGAGCAGAATAAAAGTAAACATTTATAAATACACAGTACCTTACATAATAAAAGCATCTTCAATCATTGAGTAGTCTGGGCAAAACTAATATATAAAGACATATAAAGATATAAATTGTACATAAAATGTGTAATAAACAAGCAATGGCAGGTCTCTCTGTCAGGCTGGGATTTCCAGCTTCTTCTCTTTATGTGGCACCTCATCCACATCCATTGTCCTTAAGAATTCTGAGGAGGGAACATTTGTTAGCTTTCCATAGCACCGTAACCTCTCCTGACAGGATAAAAACCATCTTAAATGTTCCTTATAAAACTAGTATTGCTACTTTTATAACAGTTTTACTGTTATAGATCATTGCTAGTCTATTGATTAACATGCCTGCTTTTCACTTCTGTTCTTACCCTCAGTGTAATCCAACTCAGGTCGTGTAGAGAGGAACGCCCAGGCCAGTCCCACCAATACTGCCACCACTAGGTTCACCACAATCCAGTTCTGCAGGAACCTTTGCTCTGAGCCTGTGGGCCTGGGAGGAACATCGTTTGCATGGAAACCCAGGGAACTCTGTATCCACAGCTATAAGGCTCAGTTCCCAGAACATAATCCACACCTTTTTCCAGAGAAAGTGTTTTTTTTTTTTTTAAATGGCTATCATTGCAATTGCATGAATATTATAAAAAAAATTCACTGCTGTTAGTCTACTTGTGTTTTTGCTGTTGTGCTACGCTTAAGATTCAGGACTGGTCTGGATAATGTAGAACACAAATGGGTGAAGTAGACAATCTGGAGAAATTAGAGACAAAAGCTTGTATACCACAACGTCCCATTGCCAGAGTTGTAGAGATTGATTCGGTCACTGGTCATCTGCTGGCTGAGAGAAAGGATCAGGGCTGCAAAGTACACTGTAGGGAGATAGAGTTGTGTTAACACACTGTACGGGTACTGTACTGACAGAGTATAGAGCCATTATAACCACTGCATGCACACTGTATACAGGGACTGCAGGGACAGAGGATAGAGCCATTTAAACCACTGCATACACACTGTACACGCACTGCAGCGAGAGAGGATATAGTCATTTTAACCACTGCATGCACACTGTACAGGCGTCTCAGGGACAGGGGATAGAGCCGTTTTGACCACTGGACACACACTGTACATGCATTGCAAGGACAGGGGATAGAGCCGTTTTGACAACTACATACACACTGTACAGGCACTGTAGGGAGAGAGGATAGAGCTCTTTTAACCACTATAAGCACACTGTACAGGTACTGCAAGGAGAGAGCATAGAGCTGTTTTAATCACTGTATACACAATGTACAGGCACTGCAAGGATAGAAAATAGTGCTCTTTTAACCACTGCATATACAATATGCAGGCACTGCAGAGGGAGAAGACAGCATGCACATTACATACACTACATGTGTAGACGAGACAAACTAGGTTAGTCACTATATACAGTATATTCATAATATAAACATACTGATGCTGCACATTTTAATGTAAAGGAATAGCCAATGTGCTCTCCTGAAAAGAGCTACAAAAGATTAACCACTATTTTCCACCACAGTTTTCTTTTGCTGAAAATCTGAAATTTGTGTACATACTTATTCACAGTATGAGGTAAAGTTACTTTTACCTACCAGAAGACATATTTTTCAACCAATTAAAAAAGCAGTAAAATGTACTAATTTCTTGGAAACTGAATACGATTTAATAAGAACATAAGAACATAAGAACATAAGAAATTTACAAACGAGAGGAGGCCATTCGGCCCATCAAGCTCGTTTGGGGAGAACTTAGCTAATATCTCAGAGTTGTTAAAATCTTATCTAGCTCTGATTTAAAGGAACCCATGGTTTTAGCTTCCACTACAATAGCAGGAAGACTATTCCATACTCTGACTACACGCTGTGTAAAGAAGTGCTTCCTCAAATTTGTTTTAAAATGTTCTCCCGCTAATTTCCACTTATGGCCACGAGTTCTAGTATTTAGACTAATATTGAAATAGTCATTTGGCTGAACAGCATCCAGACCCGTTAGAATCTTATAGACCTGAATCATATCCCCCCTTAGTCTCCTTTGCTCAAGGCTGAACAGATTCAGTTCCGCTAACCTCTCCTCGTAAGACATTCCTCTAAGACCTGGAATCATTCTTGTAGCTCTTCGTTGCACCTTTTCTAAGGCAGCAATGTCCTTCTTGAGGTATGGTGACCAAACCTGCACACAGTATTCTAGGTGGGGTCTTACCAAGGAATTATATAAGTGTAACATCACCTCCCTTGACTTAAACTCCACACATCTAGAGATATAACCCAACATTCTGTTCGCCTTTTTTATTGCTTCCCCACATTGGCGAGAGTGGGACATGGAAGCATCAACATACATACCGAGATCTTTCTCGTAATCAGCTACCTTTATTTCAGTGGAACCCATAAAATATCTGTACTGTATATTTCTGCTCCCTGCATGGATTACCTTACATTTATCTGTGTTAAATTTCATCTGCCAAGTATCAGCCCATTCGCTAATTAAATCCAGATCCCGTTGAAGCCTCTCTGCTGCTAGATTAGTATCTGCTACCCCGCCCACCTTAGTGTCGTCTGCAAATTTAACCAGTTTACTATATGTATTCGTGTCAATATCATTAATGTAAATTAGGAACAATAGTGGTCCTAAAATTGAACCCTGCGGTACCCCACTATAAACGGAGGCCCACTGTGACATAGTGCCTCTAATAACTACTCTCTGCTTCCTATCAGTTAGCCAGTTTTTGATCCAAGCTGCCACAGTTCCTAAAATTCCTGCAGCTTTAAGCTTTAACAAGAGCCGTTTGTGGGGGACAACATCAAAGGCTTTCTGGAAATCTAAGTAAATCACATCGTAGGCCTTTTTGTGATCAATTTCACTTGTAGCTTCCTCAAAGAACTCAAGCAGATTCGTTAAGCAGGATCTACCTCTCCTAAATCCATGTTGGCTATCCTTTATAATGTTATTTGCATCTAGGTACTCTACCATTTTCACTTGAATTATAGCTTCCATTATTTTTCCAGTAATGCTAGTTAAACTGATTGGCCTATAGTTTGCTGGATTACTTCTATCCCCTTTTTTGAATATGGGTGTTAAATGGGTTATTTAGATTTCCACAGTGCTAGGATAGTGGAGGACTGTGAGTGTGTTTGCCAGGAGTTGGTTTCAGTGACTGTTACTCACAGATGGAGGCCAGTGCTGCTGGCTCCAGAGTGAGGAAGCACTTCATAGCCACAGACACCTTGGCCAGGTTCACCCTGAGAAGGAGAAAGACACCAGGCAGAATAAGGAAGGACCACAGCTGCCCAGACTAATGCATAAAACCCACAAGGCATCAAACACAGAGACAAAAGCCGCTTTCACTCATGAACTCTGGACATGGTCCAGAGAATCGCGTCCAGACGTTTTCCAGAGTTGCCCTTTCACACGTGGCACACAAGCAGAGATCGTCTGTATCAGACATGTTCACACCTACTAGAAATAGTTCCAATTTGTTTAGACAAGGAGTGATGCTTGGATAGATCATGTCAGAGGCAGGACATGATGCAAAAATTATGTTGTAGAGATCGCAGTGTTTTGCTTACAGCACATATCCGCAATGTCAGTGAAAGAATGGAAAGCAATATACAGGCAAGCAGAAAAGAGTCTGAACAGAGCCACAGAACATGGACAAAGTGTAAATGACCCTTTGTGTTAATGACCCTCCTTCCTTGCCCTCAAAATGTTTGTATTTTTCCATTTTTGTGCCAGTCGCATGACAGAAACATGATCAACACCCTACTCACTCGCGACAAATTCTCCGGAAAATTTCCTGCTCCATTCACACTAGTGTTGTAGTCAAGACCGCCTAAACCGAGACCAAGACATTGCAAAGACCGGAGGGTATCAAGACCAAGACACTGCCGAGACTTGAGGGTACCAAGACCAAGACCAAGTCCAAGACCAAGTCCAAGACACACTAAGGCGAGACCAAGACCGAAAACAGACTAGGACTAGAATCGACATCACATTACTCAGATCAACTGTAGAGAAAAAAGGCATTGCTGTAAAGTGTCATTACTCGTTAAATCAAATTCATGTTATCTTTTCAATTATATTGTCCATATGTCCATATGTCTCTCATTTAAAATCTCCCAGATTTGTCATAGTTACGAGGCCTGATGGAAAATAATATTCTCAGCAATCCTCTCCTATAACCATTTTATCAGACCTCGTCAAGGGAAAGAGATGGGATGTACCAGAAAGATGTTCATATTAAGTTTCTAATACCAGGGACAGAGGCCTCGGGTAAGCTATGAATACGGCTATGTAATGATCCTCTGCTTTGAATTGAAGAGAATGAGCCTCCAGATTGACTTGCACCTCCAAGACCGTGCTTTCTAATGAATGTGAAATACCTAATTTAATTAAATTATAACTATGCTATTAGTGCTGGAAGATAAAACGATCTCGATTATTTATCGATAAAAAATACGGACGATCACGATGATACACACAGACTATAAAACTCGATCAACCAAATTTGCTCCGTTTTAGAGAATGCGCTGAGACAGACAACTCGATGGCCTATCGAGCAGAGGTTTACTGAACGCCAGCACAACAGCCAATCACCAACGACGTTGTAATTTTGCCCATCCTCCCTTAAAGAAGCAATGGGTGCGTTCGACTGCAGCTGACGCAACGTGGAGTGCGATCTGTCGGCGGCTGCAGGGGTGGAGTATAAACTGACTGCAGCCAAGTCGGACAACTTCTACTCCTCGTAGTCTGTGAGACCTGACTGCAATGGCAGCACTGCCAGAAGGGTGTAGATAAATCTATACAAATATTACCTGCATGCCTTCTTCACAGATTGGACGATCGGTATGTCTTTCTGATAGGTATGTCTGATGGGTATGTCTGTCTGATGGGTATGTCTGTCTGATGGGTATGTCTCATGGGTATGTCTTTCTGATGGGCATGTCTCATGGGTATGTCTTTCTGATGGGCATGTCTCATGGGTATGTCTTTCTGATGGGCATGTCTCATGGGTATGTCTTTCTAATGGGTATGTCTTTCTGATGGGCATGTCTCAAGGGTATGTCTTTCTCATGGGTATGTCTCAGGTGTATGTCTTTCTCATGGGTATGTCTCAGGTGTATGTCTTTCTGATAGGTATGTCTTTCTGATGGGCATGTCTGTTTGATAGGTATGTCTTTCTGATGGGCATGTCTGATCGGTATGTCTTTCTGATGGGCATGTCTCATGGGTATGTCTTTCTCATGGGTATGTCTCAGGTGTATGTCTTTCTGATAGGTATGTCTTTCTGATGGGCATGTCTCATGGGTATGTCTTTCTGATGGGCATGTCTCATGGGCATGTCTTTCTGATGGGCATGTCTTTCTGATGGGCATGTCTCATGGGTATGTCTTTCTGATGGGCATGTCTTTCTGATGGGCATGTCTCATGGGTATGTCTTTCTGATGGGCATGTCTTTCTGATGGGCATGTCTCATGGGTATGTCTTTCTGATGGGTATGTCTGATTGTTATGTCTTCATGGGTATGTCTTTCTGATGGGCATGTCTCATGGGTATGTCTTTCTGATGGGCATGTCTCATGGGCATGTCTCATGGGTATGTCTTTCTGATGGGCATGTCTCATGGGCATGTCTTTCTGATGGGCATGTCTCATGGGCATGTCTTTCTGATGGGCATGTCTTTCTGATGGGCATGTCTCATGGGCATGTCTTTCTGATGGGCATGTCTCATGGGCATGTCTTTCTGATGGGCATGTCTCATGGGTATGTCTTTCTGATGGGTATGTCTGATTGTTATGTCTTCATGGGTATGTCTTTCTGATAGGTATGTCTGTCTGATCGGTATGTCTGATCGGTATGTCTTTCTGATGGGCATGTCACATCGGTATGTCTTTCTTATCGGTATGTCTTTCTGATGGGCATGTCACATCGGTATGTCTTTCTGATCGGTATGTCTGATCGGTATGTCTTTCTGATAGGTATGTCTGTCTGATCGGCATGTCTTTCTGATGGGCATGTCACATCGGTATGTCTTTCTGATCGGTATGTCTGATCGGTATGTCTTTCTGATGGGCATGTCACATCGGTATGTCTTTCTGATCGGTATGTCTGATCGGTATGTCTTTCTGATGGGCATGTCACATCGGTATGTCTTTCTGATCGGTATGTCTGATCGGTATGTCTTTCTGATGGGCATGTCACATCGGTATGTCTTTCTGATCGGTATGTCTGATCGGTATGTCTTTCTGATGGGCATGTCACATCGGTATGTCTTTCTGATCGGTATGTCTGATCGGTATGTCTTTCTGATGGGCATGTCACATCGGTATGTCTTTCTGATCGGTATGTCTGATCGGTATGTCTTTCTGATGGGCATGTCACATCGGTATGTCTTTCTGATCGGTATGTCTGATCGGTATGTCTTTCTGATGGGCATGTCACATCGGTATGTCTTTCTGATCGGTATGTCTGATCGGTATGTCTTTCTGATGGGCATGTCACATCGGTATGTCTTTCTGATCGGTATGTCTGATAGGTATGTCTTTCTGATGGGTATGTCTGACGATTAAACAAATAAAGCAGCACAACATTACAGTAACTAACAATAAATAAATCATTAACTTACGTGTACTGTTAGAGCATTTATGTAATTTATTTAAACTTTATTTTACCAGTAAATGAACTGAAACCAGTTCTCACTGCTTTATGTGCTTTTCGGGAGACATAGCAGATAACACATTGGAACTTCCTGGGATACAAACGTCATGCGTGTGACTAAAATCTTCAGCCAATAAGGGCAAAGTTGTGTCGTCACAGAGGCGGTTCCAGTTTGTGCTGCACGGTCTGTCTCAAGTCGTCTTGCTCTCGCGAGGATTTTGTACCATGTGACATGGTGATGCGTGGTGGAACATTTCTTTGCCGACTTCGCTATCATGCGATGTGTATGAAGTGTGTGGACTGTGAAGCACTGTGTCCATTGAGAAAATGTATACAATGTAACGTTTTTAAAGTAGATGCATCTGACTGGTTGCATTTGAATTGAGGCGCGTAATGAATAATGATACTGTTCTGTGAGGATGTGCTGTTTTCTCTTTTTTTCCCCATCCCATCGAGACCGCTATGTCCGAGACCAAGACAAGACCGAGACCAAATAGGGTCGAGACCAAGACAAGACCGAGACCAAATAGAGTCAAGACCAAGACAAGACCGAGACCACAAAAAATTGGTCTCAAGACCAAGACCGGTCTCGAGAACTACAGCACTAATTCACACAGGGTGGGGGGGGGGGTGCAAACAGAAATGAGGAGGACTTCATATTAGGTAGCTAGCATGGTAAAGTTTGTTAAATGTCCAGCATGATTGTTTCATACACACTTACAGCTCTTCTGGGTAATGTCTAGAAATGTTCAGGGTGGCATTGCATGTCTGAATGAGGCTATAGATAGAAATCAATGTACCCCAGCACTTAAAAATTGAGAGAACATATACTTTCACACAGACACAGATACACACACATAAATATTCCCCTGTCGAGAGGGACATTATGCACCTCCAGATGGATCAACCACTCGTTCTCTCTCTGGCACACACAGGTGCATGCAGCAGAGAGGCCATCCACAACAACAAAGAGGCAGGGCAAGCCACCTGTCGAAGGCGGAGACGGTACTGAGAGCCAGCAGCAGGTAGAGCAGGGACTGGGCCGGGTAGGCCAGCGTGTGGTACTGCTGGAGAAGGTTGGTCAAGCTGCTGAGCCGCTCCCCGGCCAGGACGTACACCACAATGGTGTTCCAGACAGCATAGCCAGCCAGGAAACCTTGTGCGAAGAGACCCATCACCCTGAGGACAAAGTACCATGCAGACACTCTATATTAGCTTATCCACTCTCAATCCACTTAGCCATCTTTTTATGTTGAATTAATAATGGCTGATTTAATGGTGGGTGGCTTGGTGGCTCAGAGGTGAGCACCATGACCTCATTCAGTACCTCCAGGTTTGTGTGTGTGTTTGTGGATTAGGTTTATATTACATTGTGGGGACACCTGTCATTTTCATGTTGTGGGGACCATGGGACCATGTGTGTGTGTACATGCATGCGTGTGTGTGTGTGTGTGTGTGTGTGTGTGCATGCGTGCGCATGTGTGTGTGTGTACGTGCATGCGTGTGTGTGTGTGTGCGTGTGTGTACGTGCATGCGTGTGTGTACGTGCATGCGTGTGTGTGTGTACGTGCATGCGTGTGTGTGTGTGCGTGCATGCGTGCGTGCGTGTGTGTACGTGCGTGCGTGTGCGTGCGTGCGTGTGTGTACGTGCGTGTGTGTGTGTGTGTGTACGTGCGTGCGTGTGTGTACGTGCATGCGTGTGTGCGTGTGTGTACGTGCGTGCGTGCGTGTGTGTGTGCGTGCGTGCGTGCGTGCGTGCGTGTGTGTGTGTGTGTGCGTGTGTGTGTGTGTGTGTGTGTGTACTCCCTGGAATTGCACTGACATTCTATCAAGGGGGCTACTTGCCTTATGCCCCCTGCTTCCAGGGATAAGCACTGCAACCCAATACTAGATAACTGCTTATGTTAGATGGCTGCAAAGATAACTGGATCACTTGATAATGGCTGGCCCTCAGTGGGTTCTCTTTATAAGCTGTGCAGTCACTAACGTGTCCCCTGCTCACCTGAACCCACTGTGCACCTTCAAGGCCACATCCCGGGTACTCCAGACGGATGTTATCTCCAGGTAATCATCTGTTTGAATGCTGGGCTTGCCCAAGTCTGTGCGATCCGTGGCTTGGAACCGCCCTGCACGCAGCAAACCCAAAAAGCATCCTGAGCTTTGTGTCACAAGGTTATTTATCCACAAATACCCACTGGCAGTTCATTGAGTCTTTGTTGG
Source organism: Paramormyrops kingsleyae (assembly GCF_048594095.1). Lineage (NCBI taxonomy): Eukaryota > Metazoa > Chordata > Actinopteri > Osteoglossiformes > Mormyridae > Paramormyrops > Paramormyrops kingsleyae. Next base: position 35,257,482 of record NC_132797.1, on the reverse strand, counting down.
TTTTAAGTTCCTTGGACACCAAAATGACAAATGGCCAAAAAACTCCTTCATACATGAAGTAAATATCTACTTATCTCATATCAGAATATAATACTTTTTGGAAAGTAGTATAATAGGAACACAAAACAGATTAAATATATAGCGCATAAAGTATGTTGAGAAAACAGTCATAGAATTGTCAAAACCACACTAAATGCAAATAAGTGCTTTGATTTTAGTTGTTTGTACTCACGGTTTCTCTCGACAAAAACTTTGCTGATTGGTTGACTTTGTCCCAGTGGGGCAGAGAACAGGGAATGCTGGGGGATAGCGGCAGCTGCGTTGGTGATGACATCTTCGTCCTCACTGTCTAGCTCGCTGGAGTGCAGCCTGTCACCGATCTTCGGCTTCCTGCAGTGGTAGAGGCATTCTCTGACGCGAGTTCCATCAACATTTAGCTCTCCTCTTGACTGTGCCACTGATTTATCAGGAAATATACATATATGACACCAAGGCCTATGCACAAAGCTTCTGCCAGTCCTCAGGAGCCTATGCCTGTGCTCACTTCTTCTTTCTGGCTTTTGGGGCCTCGTCCTCCCCATCCACAGACTGTTCCACAGCAGTACCTCCATTCGCCATGTCCAGCTGGGTGTGGTCTCCTTCCCGCTCCAGATCTGGAAGGGAAATATCAATACATGCACGCTATGTTATGCTACTTATCAACACTTATCATGTGGTGATACGGTGGTGGGAAACATCCCTGGCCATGCTGCATGTGTAAAACAGAATGGCATTTGAACTTGTTGTGTTGACTCACCTAGAGTCTGTGTTTTCTTTTTCTTCTTCTTTTTCTTCTTCTGAGGTGGAATGTCTTGGGGCTCTGGTGCCATCCTCTCCACTGCTGGCTCTATCCAGAAAACACAGCAACAACTGACATTGCTCACCTGCTTTTTTCATATCAAGACAAACATCCCAAATGCTAATAACGGTGCACCATGATGACGACATCATCTACATGACAAGCAAACCAATGGGTTTATCATTTCCTTCTCACCGTCTCCATCCTCAACTTCATTGGACTCTCTTTTTGACTTCTTCTTCTTTGGTTTAGTCGGTGGCATTTCATCTAAATTAATGTCGGAAGAAAGGGCAGATCAATAGCCACAAAAATAGGAGTCACTAAATAAACCATATGGTGATGTCGACTGGTGAGATGCATGACTGATACTTAACTATCTGTTTCAGTTGATAATTCATGGCTTTGAATAAACAAACACATTTTTAACTTGATAGCAACCCTGTTCCTAATGTCTTTATATGAGAGACACCAATAAAAAGCGTACAAAAGGAAAATGTTTGTCATTGTTTTCATTTTCAGCTGTTTTGAAAACAAAAATTGGGATTGATCTGACACTTAATTTTGGGCTAGCTGAGTATAACAAGAGTTATGAAACTAAATGAGTATAACCACAACTTTTCAGTTAATACATGTGCTAGGAGCAGCTCATATAATGTTGGTTTCATAATTACCAATAAAAGTGTGCTTACCTCCCATGTCCAGACTATTTGTTGACAAGCATGAAACAGGAGCACAAAAGACAAATGTGCCAGTAAGTTTAGTACAGACAGGTCTAGTGTCAGTTTCCTATGGGTGATTTTCTTTGTCACTTATTGATTGATCACCAGCCTCAAATGGGAATTCTCTATGAATTACTTGCTATATGAACTGACTGTCTGACTGTACAGCACAGGGATGAGAAACTGAAGTTTGACATCAGCTTGATATAGCTCTTCAGAGCTATGGATTATCTGGCAAATCAGCTCGGTGGCACAGCTCAAAATAGTATTTTATGGTAGCCAATGTGCCTTTCTGTCCAAGTATCCAGCAGGATCTCAGCACATTTAGGGCACCGTCCTGCAAATAAATTATTGTTACTCTTTACACAAAATAAGTTTATTTTAACTATACAGACTGCCAGGCATGCCTCCAGAAAACTCTGATTAGGCACTAAAAAGATTTAATTTGCCCCCAGATTTACAATGTGTGTTATTTTTCATTTTACTGTAGCAAGGCATCTTCCTAAACGCACGTGCATATATTCAGAGAAATACATAAAGAAAAACACAGTAGTAATAATTATATATTTTATGGCAATTTTACAGTTTTAATTGTACAAACACTTTCTCTTATTATGCCTCTTTTAATCAGAATCAATGCAGGTATCAATTTTGATACATTTGCTTTCAGCAGAAGCATTTTGTGGGTTTTCAGAAGAGATAAATACAGATTGTGTTACTCTGTATAGCACCAAACTCTTGAGGGCAGAACGAAAAATCATTGGTTATCTCAGATATCAAGACAATCAGATGTCTTGGTCCTGCATCCTCTACAATCTGATTGGTTATCTGTATGAACCAATCATTTTTCGTTCTACCCTCAGAACTTTTTTGTATAAGTAAAACTCCCAAGAGCAAAACGCTCCTTGCACTAGATATTTTTCATGCATGGTCCTTTTGTTGTGGAAGATGCCACCTAACAAAATCCAGACCCTCATAAACTTCAAGGAACAGTAAAATGCCATTTCTTCCACAAACACCTCAAATAACATCCTACCACTGAATGGACAGTTGCTTAGCTTTACTGAACATTCCATTTTGTTACTGCATGTAGACTTAATTCCGAATAGCTTTTAGTGCTGTTTACTTGAATAGCTTTTCAAACATTAGATTATGACTGTTTAGGAATACTACCTTGCACTTGTTACTGGTCATTTGAAGCTAGCAGTTGGATCTCTATCAGATGTATGCTTGTGGTTATTATCCTCTTCACTTGTATGTCATTTTGGACAAGATTGTGTGCAAAATAAATGTTCTTAGGCGCATCTCACAGTAAGATTCAGGCAAAATGGAATATACTATTTGTTGAACTCCATACTTTAAAATACATGGAAATGTACGTTGCTACGTCTGATGTATTATATAAATCAATACCTTGGCATGAGTGGCAGTGCACGTGGTCGAAGCTGAAACAACAAAGAGAAAAGAGCTGCAAAGGCCAAAATCCCTGCATTAGGCCACATACACAGTACAGTGCTGGGAGTCTCAGCACTTCACAGTAAGCACAAGGATAAGGAAAACCATGGCAACTGAGAAAAACCAAAAAATAAGATATTTTCCCAAGAGTTACAGCTGCATTTCATGCCAGAACAGAAGACCTTGTTTTACAGCATGGTATCATTTTGTTAATTACGCAGAAAAACACACAAAAACCAAGAGGCGACACATGACCTAGTTACATCAGAGATCGTGATGCAGTTAAGATAAACAACTCACTGTGCCTCAGAGAACCTCTCCAGCTACTGACTGGCACATGTGAAGAAACCCTCCCACACAGAACTGGACCCCCCAGCATAAAATGGCCAGCAAGAATGTAATGCTATTGCCTGGAATGTGTGTGGACCAAACCAACTGAATCCACCCCACCAGAGAAACACACGTGATGCTGCCAAATTGTGGGTGTACATGCTGGGATTTCTAGAGAGCCCACTAGTAGACACACAGCAGCACCCTGGTGTGGAAGCTCCTTTAGTGACAGATACACAGTGTGGACATCAGCACTGTGTATACCAGCAAGGTCTTTCCTCACATGTTGTATCCAACAAAATGAAGACAACTGATTCCCACTAAGCACAACATGGCATATACTCTCAGTAGTCACCCACATCTACCTCAGCAAACAGATGTGGACGCTTATAAACTAATCAATCCTTCCATTTCTAATTGCTTATCCTGGTCAGGGTCACGAGACAATATACTAATCTTTACATTTAAATATTTGACTTAGGCAGACTTTCATCTAGCAGCACATGTGAATCACAGTGGTATTACCTTTCAGTTTAGTATTGACTTTATTTTTCACATCACTGATTACATAATAGCAGGTCCGACTTCATTTTGTTTCCACTATTTTAATTATTTGTTTATAGTGAAATTCTAGCCAGATAGATTTGCCATTGACAAGACATAAACAAAAGGACAGCATGAATGCAACACGGAGTACCTGTAGACAAGGAAATGAGATCATCCTTAAAATGTATATAATCAGCATTTCCTCCAATTCATAACAGAATCAAACCCCAGAAGATCTCATCAAATACTACTCCTCTGGTTCCTAAAGACCACTGAGTAAGACCACAGGGGACTTACCACTTGTTCTGCCCTACTTCTCCTCCAGGAATAACTGGGGAATCGGACTACCAAACTGTTCAGAGGGTTGGAACAGGGCGTAATCCCTGACTAAAGCCACATGTCAGGGATTACTGTGCTGTAGATCACACTCGGGGTTCAGTGACTCGTGGGGAGGAAAGTAAGCAAGGAGAGAGACGCTTCGTGCTGGAAAGAGCATCACAAAAGCAACCCCTGCCCTTGACACTTTCCAGCATCAGATATAAAACCAGCTATTAGAAGCATATCCAGTTCCTACATGTGTACTAGATGACTGGTCTCTCAAGTGCATAGGCTTCCACTTCCCTCTTATTTCTCCATTAATTCATGTTCCAGAACCACACCACTCAAACAATCACCACAGATAGTTTATAAAGCTTTAGAAACTGTGATATCCATAAAGAGAACATGTAAACTCAACACAAACACATACACAAAGACACTAATCAAAACAGGCAGGAGTAAAGCTATAGTGCTGGCCACTGAGCATCTAGGAGTAATGTTAAAATTACTGAATAATGCAAATAACTCCAATAAATAGTATACATGACTCGTGTAAATTAACACACACATATATATAAAAATGTTTTACAGCATAGACAGATAACCAAGGTACTGTGAAAAGAAAGCTTAAAATACTGTGCACATTACACATTTTTATACCTTTTAAAACTTTCTTGCTGAAGTGTGAAACACAGGCATGGCACAAACATGTATATACAAGTGAAAATATATAAAGGAGATGTACTTCCTTCAATCCTCAGACTGAGGGAGTATAATGACCAGGGTCCTTCTTCAAACAGGTTATGGAGGCTTATTTACATACCATCTGATATTTTGTCTTTTTTTCTCTCACATATTAAACTATCTAGCAAAATACACTTTCCTCAAAGGCAGCAATACCTGACATGTGACACCTGACTTACTGGAGGCAGATGCTGATTGGTCACTGGTTGCGGTGTCCTTGTAGGCTGTGTAAAACAATTACAGTGTGAGAGTCACAAAAACAACACTAGACACAAGGAAAACAGCTTCATTTAGTCATGCAGCCAGTCAGATTCTGGAGAAAGTGATGTCTGCTGATAAGGAATACCTGACATGAACACATGTATAGGGGTCATTCCATGTCAAATCATCACACTTTCGGACCTCATCATCATGGATTTTAACGAAACTTGGCATGCTGATTTGGTCACATAAGTAACTCATGAATCTGAAATTGGGCGTGTCTTGGGTCAATATTGAGGGAGATTTAAGCGAACAAAGTTTTAACTTTTTTGGGGGGGGAGGGGACTATGACTTTGACTGGCTATATTTACCTTAATATAAGCTGCACAGAAATGGACCTCATATTGTTTTAAAGCTATTTTCCAGCTCCATAGATTGAACAAATAATATGCCATCCCCATATGAATAATTACTATGTACTATGTAATAACTGATTAAAATATCAAAAACTCAATAACAAAAAAACCTTATATATATATATATATATATATTTATTATTATTATTATTTTTATTTATTTTTTTTTTCCTTCAGTGATATGAAAGGGAGGCATGGAAGCCCATTCCATGAAGCTCCCAGCACACAGTTTTTGTGCTGGAGTTAATGCCAGAGGAAGTTTGCAACTCTGCAGCTATTGTGTCAACAGAGTATTGGCGATTTTTACGCAATTTTATGTATATATGCACTTAACGAACTGTTTGTTGCAACAGCTAACAAAACATACACTCTGCCTCGTTACCATGCATGTGACAATTAGCTAGCTAGCTTCTTACCTGGGCTTTTTCATTTTCCATCGTTGACATTTAGTATTATACAGCATACACACAACGAATAAAACACATAGAAAACGTTAGCCAAATTAGGTACTATAACCAACAGAAACCAATCCCCTTAATGTCAACGATGCAAACACCTGTTACCAAGGTGTTGCTGACTGTTGCCATTGGAGATGTAGAAAGAGGTAGGGATTACTTTACTTCCGTGTCAAATCACTGCCTTTCGTATGTCTCCAAATATATGCGCAACTAGACAACTGCTACCGTAATTTCCTAAGTATATACATAAAGCATAGTGATACAGCGCACTTCAGATTATATTGGGTGACGATTTATCATATCGCAATTAAAGACATATTAAAGACAGCTCTCCTCCGAAATACTCATAAGCATATTGAGAAAATGTGTACGTGTCACACTGGAAAATAATTTGGTAACTAAATAATAAAAAAATAATATTCATACACTATATCAGGGGTGCCCAACTCCAGTCCTGGAGGGCCGGAGCCCTGTGTAGCTTAGTTCGTTCCCTGTTTCACCATAAATGATTCAGCTCAAGTGCTGTGTGGTAATTAGCACAAGGAGTTGAATCAGGTGTGTTAAATGAGGGGAAACACAAAAATGTACAGGGTTCTGGCCCCCCAGGACTGGAGTTGGGCACCCCTGCACTATATGGACCTGGCTATGGAGCCCCTAAAGGGACATAGGTGATAAATGTTTTTTTACAATATCTGGTACACCCCAGATACCAACTGGTGCGCACCAGATACTGTAATTTTTTTTACATTTTAAATTGTATGTCCATTTAGGGCCTCTGTACCTGGCCCTTACACCCACAGGAACTTTTATGACATTCCATTTTAAATCCACAGGAATCAATATGGAGTTGGTTTGCATCTATAACCGTTGCCACTCTTCTGGGAAGACTTTCCACAAGATTTTGGAGTGTGTCTGTGGGAATTTTTGCCCATTCATCCAGAAGAGCATTTGTGATGTTAGGCACCGATGTTGGACGTGAAGGCCTGACTCAAAATCTCCATTCTAGTTCATCCCAAAGGTGTTTGATGGGGTTGAGGTGAGGGATCTGTGCTGGTCAGTCAAATTCTTCCAAACCAAACTCAACCGTGTCTTTACGGACCTTGCTATGTGCACTGGGGCACAGTCATGCTGGAACAGATAAGGACCTTCCCCAAACTGTTCCTACGAAGCTGGAAACACAGAATTGTCCAAAATGTCTTGGTATGCTGAAGCATTAAGAGTTCCCTTCACTGGAACTAAGGGGCCTAGACCAACCCCTGAAAAACACCCCCATACCATTATCCCTCCTCCACCAAACTTTACATTTGGCATTATGCAGTCAGACAGGTAAAGTTCTCCTGGCATCCGACAAACCCAGACTCATCCATCAGACTGCCAGACAGAGAAGTGTAATTTGTCACTCCACAGAAAATGTTTCCACTGCTCCAGAGCCCAGTGGCAGCGTGCTTTACACCCCATCCATCTGACGCTTGGCACTGCGCTTGGTGATGTGAGGCTTGCATGCAGCTACTCGACCATGGAAGCCCATTCCATGAAGCTCCCGGCACACAGTTGCTGGGGTTAATGCCAGAGGAAGTTTGGAACTCTGCAGCTATTGAGTCAACAGAGTGTTGGCAATTTTTACGCACTTTTATGCACCTCAGCACTCAGTGACCCCGGTCTGTCACTCTGTCTCCCACTTTGTGTTACTAAACACTTCCACTTCGCAATAATACCACTTACAGTTGACCGTGGAATATCTAGCAGGCAAGAAGTTTTACAAACTGGCTTATTTGCATAGGTGACACCCTATGACATTATCACACTTCACTGAGCTCTTCAGAACAACCCTTTCTTTCACAAATGTTTGTAAACTTGACTGCAAGCTAGGTGCTTGATTTTATACATTTGTGCCAAAGGGTCTCAGTGAAACAACCTAAATTCAATGACTGAGAGGTGTGTCCCAATACTTTTGTCCATATTGTGTATATTATAGTCAATGTCTTAAATCAGTTGCAAAACTGAACTAGTTTTTTTAAAAGCACAAATCTGTTTTAAAACATACACACATTGTCATGAAAAAAAAATGAAATTTAGGAAGATCTGAAATACAGTAATGAGTATGAAATCATTTTTATTGTATATTTATTTATTATCCCACCAAGGTTTCACAATATCCATATCCTATATGAACATATCTGGATGTTTCTCTGAGTTATCATGTTTACCAATACCTACTGTCATATTAGCTTTTCCAGAATGAATGAAATAATTTTATCACAGGGGCATACCATTTTATTGTACAGAATGAATGAAACTTCAATGATCACCCTGCGTGTTTGTTGTGTTAATGGATTATATCCTCATTCTTTATGTTCCTCTACCTTTGTTATTCCACACTTGCTCTTTCCCCCTACAGTTTCTACTCATCCCACATGGCCTGTCTTCTCTGTCCTTCCTGTTATGGCAGCCTCTCTGCCTAGCAGTCTGCTGTGTGGCGGAGCCAGCTCGCCGGGACCCACTGGGGCTCCTCCTGTGCACGCCTAATGGCCTCCAGCAGCTCCAGGCAGGAGTCCTGCACTCCGTTGTTCACAATCACTTCATCAAAGAACTGGCAGTAAAAAGACTCCATCTTTGCTGCTTCTTCAACCACATTGATGTCTGCATTCTGAAAAACATTCAACAGATGACCGCAAGAATGAGTAGCTCATCGTAAATAAACTTTTTTTAGAATGGAGTCTTCGTGCTGAAGTGGTGCTGTGGAAAACAGGCATCGACAAAGAGTAACTACACCACACTATTACAGGTGTATTCTTATACAGCTCCACCAGAGGGCAGTATCAGAACAACAATATTACATCCATGTCACAGGATTTAATAAAATAGTGTGATACCATGCAATTCAGCAATATGCCTAAGTTCACTTGTCACCCAACAAAATGACTTTGAAAATATTTTATGAAATCCTTACAGTAAGATCAATTGGAACCAGATTGAACGATGTCTGACATAAGAATGCTCACCCTGGAGGGAGGGATGTCAGCATTCTGGGCTTTTGCGCGAGTTTGCTTCATGCGGGCAGCACTAGGCGACTTCACAAAGATGATGTAAGCCTTGAGTTCATGCGTTCTAATGGCCTGTAGTCCCTGTAATACACAATACGTCTAGTTTCCCTCCTGCCTGTGATGTCTCTCCTGTCTGCCCTGTTGTCAGTGATTCTACATTTACACCAAGACTTAACAAATCGGGATTTCCTCTGCCGGCCCCAGGAGATTGGGCTCCCCCTTTGAGTCTGGTTCCTCCAAAGGTTTCTTCCTATTAGGAAGTTTTTCCTTGCCACTGTCACCTCTGGCTTACTCTCAGGGGGCACTGGGCAGGGATAACGTGAAGAGCTTTAAGACAATGAAATGTTGCGAAAATGCACTATATAGATAAAACTGAATCGAAATAGTTACTGCAGAAAGAACAAATGGCAGCACAACCAGTGCCTTTTTTGATCTGCTTCTGCTCACGTGTGGATCTATGTCAACAACACAGATCTTCCCGCTGTCCAGGACATTCCTGATTGAAGTGATGCTTACGCCGTAAAGATGCCCTTTGTACTCCCCATATTCCAAGAACCTTAGGTGAAAAAGAGAGATACATTTAGAATTTAATTCAAAATAATTTGGCTCAGACAACTATAACTGTACACATAAAACCACGGTGCTGACCAGATATGGAATGTACTGTTTTCAGTTGTAAATTTATAACCTTCTTTGAACAGCAAAACTTTCAAAAGGTTCGCTGATATCTGAAAGGCTCATGACGATGGACTGCCCTGTGATGGACTGGCATTCCATTGTGGGCATTCCCTTGTCTAATGCTCCACACTCAGTGTCGGTCAACCCATTTGGTGAAAGCGATGGCCGCCTAGGGCACCCTCCTCAAGGGGGTTGCCAACTTAGCAAGCCAATTTCACTTTGCCTCAGACAGAGCGTATTGGCAGTGAAGCCTACATGAAGCTCTACATGGGCAATAACCAGTACTGCCTACACTCCTGCAGAAACGGTCCCTTTCTGCTGGATAAGCACTTGGAAGATCGATGAATGGAAAGTCAGAGATACATAACAATAGCCTGATCATTGAACAATGCAATACCTGTGGGTGTACAGCATATTCTCGAAGAGCTCTCTGCTGATGAAGTGGTACTCTCTTCCAGACTTCTCAAAGCACTTGAGTGGCCGCGTTGTGTCTGATAAAAACAACCAGAAAAGCTGCTGAAAGACAAACTCTTACATTTCAAGTCAACAAAAAACCAAGTTTAAGTAACCTATTATTGTGCAGGGTGTCAGGGACAGAAGTGGCACTGTCATTAAAAAAAACCTGGAAAAACCCTTTTTTTGGAACGGTGTACAGATGCACAGGACAGGGAGACACAGCTTATCAGCGCCGCTGGGATGCGTCAGCGAGGCGAACTGAGCAACATGCAGAACAGCTATTTCGCTTTTTAGCTTAGCAAACAAAACCTAACGTCATAAGAACTAGGCCATTGCTGTGCTTTGTTATATACACACCTACACACACAATGAACAGGTGAGTAGCAGAGCTATTGTATACAATATAAACAATAAAACAAAGCATAACCGAATGAATGATCAGTCACCAGCACAGGCCTTGGCCTACAGAGAAACACACAGCGCACACACAGACCATCAATACACACGTGGCACGGGTCCTTGGTAAGTCTTAGGGTCGATTGCAATTAGTCTTCTCCGCAGCTCGTTAATGTCCACACTCTGCGGGCCTGAGCAGATGAGACACACACACACACGTTTTTGAATCTTTTTGCACATAGTGTTTTCAAATACCCTGAAAACACGGTGGCGAAAATACATACCCCCCGTGTGCTCATGTCTGAACAGAGTCTCACCCATGAGGACGATGAGGCGCGGCTTGTCCTCGCGCTGCCGCTGGAAGCGCATCATCTCCTCGTAGGGGTTAGCCAGGGAGCTGTAGCAGCTGCTCAGGCAGCGAGCGTTGCATGCCTGCATGCGAGACCTGCGTGCCTTCCTCTGACATAGGCGCAGGCTGCGCCGGAACCCGGCTGCAAAGGTCGACCGGCTGTCCGTGTTACTTGACTATACATCCATCATTGCACACAAATACTCAGAAATGTACCCCACCAATGTAAGACAACAATGCTCCACATGGAGATGAACTACAGGAAGCAATGTGTGCTTTACAGTCCACTTTACATAGCAAATAAAAACGGCTATGCTGTATTTAAATCACCTTATTCACTTATATCCGAACCTTGAAGACTACATGCCTACCTAGATAGATTCCTTCAGAATTTCTGCTACATTCAGCCTCCTCTGTAAGCAAGAAGCAAGGCAGAGAGGCCATGTTACAAACATTGCTGCCTCCAGAGTATGAAAAGAAACATGCCTGCAGACAGCTGACTTTCTAAACAGCCAATCAGGCCAAGTTTCTAGTGCTATGGTAGGCATTTCTGAGACCTTCAACCAATGACAAAAGCAGATATCATTTGCCAATTGCATGAATTACAATTACATGAAATGACCTAGCTTTAGCCAATGTGTGCCCAAGGTTAACGTCTGATCAGAAACAAATGAAAAGATAGACAGTCGTGCGCTAATGGACACTTATACACATTCATGTACAACATGTACAACAAGGTAATTTACCTGCTTCAAAACAAACGTCATCTAGGTCTTCATCTGCAATACAAAATAAAACAGGTTCTTAAGTGATTCACATGAAAGTTTTTACATGAATTTTTTTATGTGGTTTCGAAACTATTTCAACATCAGGTTTGAAACATATTTGCTATTGTCGAAGAGATATCAACAGTACACACTGGATGATGTACACTGATTTATGCAAACCCGTAGACACTCACACTGGATGATGTACACTGATTTATGCAAACCCGTAGACACTCACACTGGATGAGGTACACTGATTTATGCAAACCCGTAGACACTCACACTGGATGAGGTACACTGATTTATGCAAACCCGTAGACACTCACACTGGATGATGTACACTGATTTATGCAAACCCGTAGACACTCACACTGGATGATGTACACTGATTTATGCAAACCCGTAGACACTCACACTGGATGAGGTACACTGATTTATGCAAACCCGTAGACACTCACACTGGATGAGGTACACTGATTTATGCAAACCCGTAGACACTCACACTGGATGATGTACACTGATTTATGCAAACCCGTAGACACTCACACTGGATGAGGTACACTGATTTATGCAAACCCGTAGACACTCACACTGGATGATGTACACTGATTTATGCAAACCCGTAGACACTCACACTGGATGATGTACACTGATTTATGCAAACCCGTAGACACTCACACTGGATGATGTACACTGATTTATGCAAACCCGTAGACACTCACACTGGATGATGTACACTGATTTATGCAAACCCGTAGACACTCACACTGGATGATGTACACTGATTTATGCAAACCCATAGACACTCACCTTTGTCGACGCTGTTCACTTGAGGTCCACAGGACATAGAGAAAATAAAACACGTCTTTGTAATGTCGGTGAGTAGCAGTTTAATTGGCTGGAATGCTTTGACCATGGGCATGGTGGTGTTAGGTTCACGGAAAAGGACAGAGACAGCAGGACCAGTACTCTCACGGGAAAGCCCCGCTGTCTCTACCATATGCTGTCTTTGTGTTGAGAGGAGTTAGGATGGAGGACGGGGGGCGGAGAAACCGAGAGGTGTGAGAGAATAGTGCCAACTCACAGACTGGAGTGCAGGTGTGCGGCTGCAAAGCCTGTGACCACCACATCTCCCTTTGTCTTCTGATCGAACAAGGAAAATCAAAGTCAAATCAAGCTGACCGATTTATATGAGCCGCTAAATGTTCAGAATGCCATAAAATATTAGGACCACTAACTGTATAAGTAAAATGCAACAATACTTAAATACTGTAATGCAAGGACTGGTACACACCTCCAGCAAACAGGTGCACATAAAATTGGAATATGCACATACATTATATGACACATTAAATTAGGAAAGGCTTGTAAATATCAGCAATTGCAAGTTTGTAAGATACTGGTGTCTCAGTATGTCTGAATATTATGTGAAATGCAGGACTATAGCCAGGGTTTTTAAAATGCTGAGTTCAAGTGTGTTAGCCCTTCCTTGGTGTGCCCCATAATGGATCGTAGTTATTGGAGTGGCAGAAAAAATACTGAGGACTTGACCTTGGTGTCCTCAGTGTTAGATACAGCCATGGTGAAAGGCACAAGACTGACATAACACTGTACTGTATGTAAGTGTTGGATATGTGGTGTCATAGTGACCAGTAATGGCACTTATGCCATAGTAAAGTGCTCCCTGCACCTTCTTAGCAGGTCAATGGAGGGTATGAGGCCAGCACAGGATGAATTGCTTGGCATGTTCCTGGCCTGCCACCAGAGGGCATCTGTCTGGTCCACTATCTGCAGCACATCTCCCTTTCGAAAGGCCATGCCGGCATCCACACATGGGATAGCAGGGTCCTGCAATGGGCTGTAATCTATCATTGCCCTGACATAGACCTGTTAGACAGCAAAGTGCAGAAATCAAGTCAGATTATAAGGCAAAACAAAGATATAAAAGGAACAACATAGGAATGTTTTAAAATGATAGCTGGGGCCAAGACAAGCGTGTATATAAGCTCACCAAAGTTTGGCTGCTCACTGGCCGGTCTGACATGGGCACCACTTTGAACGTGATGGTCCCCTGGGATTGTGCCTGAATATACAACAAGTTTATAAAGAAAATCAAAGTTTATAAAGTCTGTAAAGTCTAAGGATCGGAGATCAGAGGGTTACCAGATAAGCTCACAGAATGGGCACTTTTTCAGACTGTGAAGCTCTCTGTATTATTTGTTCTTATTGACTTACCATGAAACCCTGTACACTAATGCAAGTAGCTGTAAGAAACGAAGTGAGCTAATACGGTTACATACAGAGGCATCTGAGGGCCCTCACCAGGATCTCTATAATCTGCTCTGGCTCCAGGCCCTCCACTGGCTGCCCATTCACCTCCATAATTTTGTCTCCGGCGTAGAGCAGACCTGCATCACACAGAGAGGCAGGTTCTATACATTCACGTGCAGGGCTGTACTGGTCATCTGGAATATCAGGCATTTTCCTGGTGGGCCGATAGGTAGGCAGGCAAAATTTGTGGTGGGGATCTCCCCCCTTGGGAAATTTTACCGTAGGGGACACTAAAGTCCAGGGCCATTTTTTAGTTCCAGTCCAGCCCTGACTGAGGGCTGGACTGAGATATCTGAGATATTTAATAGATAATTAATTAATGAACTAACGCAACACGTTTGAAAAGCATTGCAAGAATTGCAAGAATATTTTTATTTTAGTTACAACTAGTAAGTAAACAGTCTAACATCATACAAAAAAATTTATTAAAAATATCTATAAGTGACAGGAAAATGTGTATGCCCCATCTGCCTTGATATCTCTCCTGCATCACCTTCATATCCTGGTGGAACCTCTCGCCTTGTTCCTTGCTGAAGTCTCCAAGGTTATCTGGAAATCTGATTAAATGGCTATGTATCTTTATGCTCATATTAACTCCCAAATGTATTTATGTACTTATTTAGACAGAACTTTTTGGGTATAAACCAAGACTGGGTTGACAAACTTATACTGCAGCCGAGTTCTTTCCTCTGCAAATTCACAGTTGAATTCTGGCTTCAAAAAGTCGCTTTTATACCATTGTAGGCCTACAAATTGAAATACAAAACAATTATATGGGATATTTCATTACCTAAGACACTGTTAAAGAGTCAAAAGACAGACCAAAAGATATTGCATTTGTTATCACACACAAGTCGCATTGGGGGAATGCATTATTTTCATGGATGTCCATTATCTCAAAAACTAGAAACAATTCAGCAAAAGTTACAGGATTTTTTAATTCGGCACCCTCAAAATACCCTAAATCTATTAAAAAAAACCTTGGCACCTGAAAATTTTTTTTGTAGACCTGTGTTATTAATCACAACAGAAAAAGTTACATTTAATCAGAAATACGGATCAGCAATAAATCTGCACAGTATCAGATTTCACCTGCGAAGCAAATCTACAGCCGCTGTACAGTATGTGCAACCCAACCCTTGATGAACATTTTAATGCGTATAACCTGACACCACAGATACAGATCATACTATCCACATGACCTGTCAGCCACAGAGAAATACAAAGACCATGAGAGAGTGTAGAAGGGCAGTGAAGGTGGACTGACCGCTGCGGTCTGCGAGTCCGCCATGGATCACTCGGGCCACGGAAATCTCTCCCGTCAGCTCGTTCCTCTTTATCGTAGCTCCCTGGAAAACAGAGACACCGAACCTGAATCTCTCATCAGAAGTAGACAGAAAGCTAGAGTAGAGTGCTTCAGGAATATTTCCCGTATACTTTTTACAGCTTTAATGTGAAAATTAAAAAAAAAACAGGTAACAACAAATGTGAATAAAACTTGCGCAAGAAGCAAGGAAAAAAAATGGCTTTCCAAGAAAAGCATGCTTTCTTTCTGCAGCACTCATACCATGCAGAGTTCAACACTCATACCACCCTGCGGTGAGGCGGTGACCGTCCCTCGGAAAGTGATGACTCATTCTGGCCCACTACCACATGAGATAGATTAATCTGAGTGGATCTGTGCCATCTCCCCTGTGTTGTTTTATGCTAATTAGCTCAATCCAGAATCATAATCGTCTCTTTGTTTAAATTGGCCCAACAAAATTGATCATATTGCAATTAAGGAAATGGGCTATTTATTACAATAGCTTTGAAAAGACTTTGATGGACTGGCCAGGGGCACCCTGCCCTGTACGCTGTGTGTCCAACGATAGAACCCGGGCTTAACATTTGATGAGCGGTTATGGAAAAAGGACGGATGGATGGTCTTCCAAAGAACTGCGTAAAAGAGAAACTTCTTATTGACCAGAGAGTCTACTTCCGTTGTCAAATGAAACAACAAATACAAACAATGGCTGCATTCATTACTGCTTAATGAGAGAGGCCACACAATAGGCACGTCTACAGTCTGCGTCCTTTGGGCAGGAGGTTCTCCAGATGGCAAAGTGCCCAGCGTCAGTGCACAATGTCAAAGGAAGGCAGAATCCTGGCCACCTGTGCTAAGGCTACACCGACAGTACCCTCCATGGAAACCGGCAGGGAAGACACAACATGCTAAATGGCTATAATGGACTGTTGAGTGTAAAGCAGGGCAAAATTGATGGAAATGGAGAAAAAACTAAATTTTTGGATAATTACAAAGATTTGAAAGCTGTAGACAAGATAGAGACAGAAGAGTTACATCCTGCATCCCACAATACATTGCTTTGTCGTCATGTTTTAAAGGTCGCTGTCATCTTGTGACAGCACAGCAGATGGAGAAAGGTATTGGCCACGGCAGGAGACTAACCCTTCTCTTTGAACAGCAGGTAGACTCTTCTTGGAGAAACATTTAAATTGTTCTTCAAACGTTTGCCTTGTGTGGCATAAGCAAGGTCTGGGAAACAGCGGGACCTGGACCCAGATGCCACAAAACTTTGGCTGACATGAAAGGTCCCCCATTAGCGAGATTGTGCTGGTCAGTAAATTGCGTCCTGTGATTGGGCCAGAATTTAAAGAAAATCCCAAACTGCCATGTTAATTATTTCAAATATTACACGAATGACTACAGAAATGTTATGTAACGGTTTGTACAAAGAACTTTTGTCCCACAAGTAGATCCTTTGATTTGGCAAACAAGAACTCACCAATGGCTGATTGTTCTTGACGAGGCACACAATTCTAAAAGCCTCTTCATCATCCGGCAAATTGTTTGGGAGAGGATGCAACACCGGTCCATACTTCTTCTGGGCCACAATGTCATGGGCAGATAAAAATGCCTATGGACAGAACGGACTAATGACGGACTTGTAAAAGCAGTCCGCCCTCATATTAATGTCACAATAAATACACTGTTGCTCTAGCTACATAGGTGGAAAATATTGCTTTTGATGCTGGGAGAAGTTTAAAACAAACCAAAACTGCAAACTGACCCTGACAACAGGGAAAAGTATAGTCATAGTGAGGTTTGTAGCTGATTTGCTCCTCTTGTTATGCTCTGTTTCCACCACTTACCTGCAGATGAGGATCTCTGAGCAATCTGTAGAGCTGTCTGGCCTCCAGGGATGGGGCTGCGACCCCTCGCAGGTCAGCCATCACCTATTACGTATTAGAGTCGTGATGTCACACAAGGCCTTACCCATACAACTGGGTAAGACAAGCGGTGCCAGAGAGCAACCAAGCCTACCACAAGCCCAGGTTAGTATGACTACCTCTACTGGTTGAAGTGAGAACTGACCTGGTGGGAGAGACTTGAGGCAAAAGGGAGATATGGGCTAGGGGGGGCCCTCATGTGCCATTGCAGGCGCTCATATACCTGGGGGGAGGACAAACAGATGTCCTGGTAAAGACTGCATACCTGCTTAAGTACTCTAATTGACGCACATTGACAAATTAAATATAAACTACAGAGGCAGGGTTTGTGTTCAGCCTGAATGTGGACTAATGGAAAAAAGTGAGTGACACATCTGGTCCGTAAAAGCGGTGATTGATGCTGCCGTGGGCTGACCTTAAGCAGAGACTTAAGCCATGGGGCATTCAGCAAGCTGTAGAGGAGGTCGGCTCCGCTGAGATCCCTGCTGACGGAGAGCTTCACTTCCTCCACTACAGTGGCCAAGATCTGAGTCAGGCCTGAAGGACATATTTCAATGACCTCAGAGCAACATGGTGCAACATTCAACCCTTAAAATCCATCAGCCCATCTTCCAGCCATTTATCCTGGACAGTGTTACAAGGGAAGCCACTCAGGCAGCAATGGTAGAGGTGCACCCTGGAGGGGATGCCAGTCCATTGATGGGCATAATTTCAAGACTCCAATTAACCAAACTGCATGTCTGAGGACTACAGGAGGAAACTGGACAACCTGAAGATACAACTTGGAAAGAATATGCAAAATCCATACAATGGAAGATTACAACCCCCGGCCCTAGAGGTGTGAGGTAATAGTACCACCCACTGAGCCACCATGCTGCTGGACCTTGGGCAATGAAGTCCAAAATCACATGATAAGAATAACTACCAATCAGTGCTCACCATCTTCACGGAGTGATACTGACTTGACGTCCCTGGCCTGCCTCATAATGCTGACTGTGTAGATCTTTGGTGCCAAGAATCCACTCCTTCTCAGTGATGCCTTCGTGAAAGTCAACTAGCGGGAAACAGGCACACGTTCAGACTTTTTATGTCTATATGGGATGGGAAAAATTGCAACTGAAATACACTCTTTGCTTGTTCAGCAGACTGAAGATTCACTTAAATCAGGCTAAAAGGAAATAAATGACTGTGCACTTACATGCCCCTACAAAACAGAAGATTAAATGCTAATTCATATGTCATACCAGCAGCAATGAATCTAATAACTCAGCGTGATTTAACAGGAGGTTATTCTGGGTCTGATTAAAGGAACCCCTCAGTGTTTAAATGGTGATTCTGATCTATACTTAATGGCAAATTATACTAAATAACAGATAACTAAATACTAAATGTATACTAATGTAACTCAAAATGACGTACCTCCAGGAAAAATAAAAAATAAAAACTATTGCATCCAAGTGTAAAGCATATATTGGTGTTAAAATGTTCATATTGTAAGGGCGTGAAAAATGACCTGAATATTATGCAAAGATCTCCTGCTGTCACTGACGCGAATATTGGCAGACAGACGGCACACTGCGGGCGGTATGTCCCTTCACCGGATTCAGTCCCAGGGTCATTTCTGTTAAAAAAGCCAAATAAACAATGCTGTTTTTAATGCAGAAAATAACAAAGAAAGGATGCAGATATAAAGTAGACATAAAAGCAAATATTACCCACGATGTCAAAGGCTTGCACCAAACTTAAGGATTCACACTTTGGAAATCATTACTGTACTCTTATGTTATAGGAACTGAAGCTGGACACTTGAGTATGAATGTTCCATATTTCCAGACTTCATTCCTCTCTGGTTTTGTATGAAATGCTCATTAACATCTATAAGCAAACAACTGAATGGAGTAATACTTTAAAATGAATGTATTCCACCTTTAAACAGAAAAACAGTGTGTGTTTTTACTACCATGATTATTTTTACACTGTTCCAGGATCAGAATCAAAAATTGCTCAATTGATAAATGGACGAGGGCACAACCTTACTCACCAACCACCAACGTCTTCTCCAAGATTCATTTTTTGACCTCCGACTGCACCCTAGATGTACTGATTTGCAGCAGATGACAGAGGATCACTGCAGGTTTTTTGCTTCCGACTGTTGGCCAGCACCTGTTCCCCACACACTGTTTTCCTGTGAGCTGTCCCGGAAGAGGGGCCTCTAATCCCTCAGTATCCCATCTAATCCGCTAAGAGCTCTCTCTGCTCTGCTGCACCTGCATTGGCTGGCTGGGCTCTCAAAGCTTCTTACTACTTTCTGTTCTTGGTTCACATAGAAAACAGAACATACACACCTTGGGTGATAAGCAAGAAGTATATGTGATGTAATGAGGAACCTTCAGGAATGAAACGAATGGTTGGGGCCGGTGGTACAGGGGCAGTGCGGTGGCGCAGTGGTTCACACTGTTGTCTCACACCTCTGGGAGGGTGTTTGAGTCTCAGCCCTGGCTCCATGAGTGTGGAGTTTGCATGTTCTCTTGTGGGGATTCCTCTGGGTACTCTAGCTTCCCCCCACAGTCCAATGACATGCTGAGGTTAATTGGAGTTACTAAATTGCCCGATGGTGTGATGGTGTAAGTGCCCTGCATTGGGCTGGTGCCCCTTCCTGGGTTGTTCCCTGTGAAGCTGCTTTGATTTTTGGGGTGTGTTGCCTGCTCAGTCTGTTAATCAATTATCCACCTGAGGGCACCTTATGTAAGGCTTTGGTGTCCAGCGGGGGGCATTCTCTGACTTGTCGGCATTGATACTGCCCACTTCTGGGTCGTCCCATTTCCAGCGGTCTGAGTAAGGTAGTAGTAGCAGCAGTAGTAGTAGCAGCAGCAGCTGTTTTGCTTCCTATCGGCTACATTTTGTCATTGACTGTTCGTTTGCTTTTGATATCGGTGCGACGCAGTAACTCTGATGGAAGGCAGCGTGCACGCCGCTTCGTAACAGGACAGTCTCTTTCCCAGTGTGACACTGGTATGGTGTGTCTTTTCCTCTCTTGCGTGTGATTGAGGGCGCTGCCTGAGTGGTATGTATACCTGAAAGTTGTCGGTTTTGCCCTTTTTCTTGGCTGTAGCACATAAACTGTATTTACTTTTCTAATAGATGGTGTCTGCACGATTTAACGGCTGCAAGAACGTTGCGGGGACTTTGTAGGACCACTGCTGCTCTGTGGGACCTTTTTATGTTTTGGTTTTATGTTTCTTTTCATTAATTGTGTTTTGTGTTGAGTGGTTGTTTTGTATTTAATGTTTTAACTTTTTGGTGTTTATTATATTGTTGTGAATTCTTTTGCTCTCTTTTGGGAGTGTCCTTTTTTTCCCGCTTGTGTGCGTGGTGGGTCATTTTAGCATGTGTTTAGAACTGGCCGATGTGGGGTTAGTGTATCGGGGGGGGGGGGGGGTTGGCGTTTTGTGTGTGAGCTGTGTGGTTATTTGTTTTCCGGGGCTCTTACGCCTTGACTATCTATTCCCCACTTTATCTGGCTCCTCACTCCTATTTAGTGTCATTTGGGATGAAGCTTTTGTGCTTTGCTGTGTTTTTAGAGTTTGTGTAATAAAAGTGTTATGTTAAGTGGTATCGCGTCTCCTGCCTGGGCGTATATCAATCCTGGTTGCCTTATTGTGTTAGAGGAGGATTAGTTATTTCCTTGGGTGAAATTCCCAGGGTGGCGTAGTCTGGCATGCTGCCTCTCCTTTTGAGGCTGTGAAAAGGATGAATGGTATTTAACGAGTAGGAAACATAGACTTCTTTCATATCGCCACTCCTGTTTTGCGCCTGTAGCCTCCAGAATAGGCTCTGCCCCCCCCCCCCCCCCCCCCCGCAGCCCTGAGTAGGACAAGCAGTTACAGAAGATGGATGGATGTTTCTGTTCCATCATGACCACAGCCAGCCCCAACCTCTGAAGACCTGCTCCTGGTTCTCAGGGAACGTCCTCGGGACTGAATTACGTCACATGGCTTAAGTGGGGCATACAGAGCCCTCCGACAAGCTCCACGCAGCCCCTGACATGTCAGCCAACAGAAGAATGGCATCTGCTGTGGATTCCCTGTCGATTACAGGCGCTTTAATGCAGACATCCCACCTTAGGCATATTCATACCAGGGAGGCGGATGAGGGAAGTAATACCATAAATATTCCACATTTTCATTTGAAATTGTGGTCCTGCTGCTGCATGAGTCAACAGTACGCACCCCTGCAGGCCCAGTTGTTCCGGGAAGAACTATGGATGCCAGTTAGCCAGACTGCATGTAGGGCTTCAGTTCTATTGTAGCGAATGTATTGTGTGAGGAACACTGGTGAGCATGACCTGACACTGCTGACCAAACCTTCTCCAATTATTCAACTTCTACTGGATATTAAGAACCCCATATGCATTTGTGTAGGAATTAAGTGAATGGGAGATGCAGAGAGGGTATGGATATGTAAAGGGAGGGCATGTGCAGTGCTGTCCCCTCTACTCTCCTCTGATTGACTGCTATCTGCAGTTTGACCTATACATGAGGCCCAAGGCCTGCTGGCTTTACTTTTTGTTCATTTCAGTTACATTAATTTGTGCATGGTGACCAGTTCACCTACCTCATATATTCCAAGGGTGCCAAAAAAATCACCCTGTTCCATCCTCCAGCTTCCCATGGATCTTTTCTCTTTATGCATTTCTGATCAAAGCTAATCAATGAACAGTGCAGTGGGAATGAAATCCAGCTGAGCCTCTGGCCATTGCGGCTCAAACTGCCCACCCCCAAATTAGGGTGTTTACAATTCTAGAAACGTACACAGATACCCCTAATTACATCATTTCCTTAATATTTTAGCATTGAATGCAGTTAATGCAGTTTCCACTATGAATTTGTCTTACTATTATGAAGTAGTCTTACTCCTTTAAGGCTTTTTATTGCATGAATGTTTTTTTTTTACACCAGTGAATTACACTTGGAAGGTTGGTCAATGTTTTTTTTCAGTTTGATTAAATTACTCCCGTTTAAAGTGACACATATTTTAGCTTTGCATGCCAGTTTTTGGATTCTGCAGAAGTCTTCATCATTTCATGACTTAATTTCATCCATCTACTGTAACTGCTAATCCAGTTAGGGTAATCTAATTTAATTTGGCTAGTAACATACGACCTGCCTCCATTTTCTCCTATGGATTCCTAAATGAATGCCAATTGCATTCTATGATAAATTGTATATTATACTGTATACTACATGCTAGCTATTCACTGACATGTTGACCATTTGAGTCTTTATTGTCTACATTGTCATTTCTGCCTAAGAGCATGTTACTCTTGTTTGGATACTTTTATAAATTTAGGATAACAGCATATGTTGATGACATAATTTTAAGCAAGGTCACTCACCAAGACCAGAGAGGATTTTTTTTTTACAGTGTTAATAAGGGTGAAACTGAGCTGCATTCTGTGCATAAATAACTGCTATGCGCTCTCCTCAACCAGAGTAAAGGATTTGTCCCAGTACTGTGCATGTCTTAGAATCACACAGAGAAAAGAAAACTTCAGGTGGCCGATTCTCTAACATTTTTCTTGACAGTTTTTATTTGTCAGACTTTGTGTGTTTGTGTGGGTTTTTCCGGACTTCTGGATCCCTCTTCACTCCACATCCGGCCAGTTACGTCACATGAATTACTGTGTCTCAATTGTCCAAAGTGTTTCGTCAAGGACATCTGGTGCACAAGTGTCATCCTACACAGTTTTTCAGCTGGTGTTGCTAATCACTGGGATAATTTAAAACTGGGATAATAAAATTATTTCACAAGAAGTATCTGCTCTGAATCTCACCTACTCGGAGGACTTCCTTCACTAGAAATTTGCCTTCTACCATTGCTGCTGCACAAAGTAACAGAAAAACAATACTCTGGGTCATATCGCAACTGCTCACCATCAATTCATTTTTACTTTCACCCTCTTCATGTCACTGGAAAATATGCATTATTGAGTAGGTATACAGATAACAGCATTCCCAACCAAAAGACAGCTCCACTTTTACTGCCAAAAGCTATTCAGGGGAACCTTTATTTATAACAGAAGTCCAATTTAGCATCGCGGGTGTCCAGAGCCTGTCTTGGAGGCTGTGGCTGTAAGGTAGGAAACAAGATGGATGGATGGATGGATGGACGGACGGATGGATGGATGGATGGAAGTCCCTAAGTACAATGAATACAGCATTTTAACGGGAGATGATGATTATAGGAATCGCAGAAGGTCAAATAAATGTGCCATGATTTACACTCTGCCTTCTGATTAAAAGTGCATGAATGTCAGACCTCTTTGTGGTGACTGTAAATGTCAGTGTTAATGAGTCTGGTATCTAAAACGGGATTCTTAGTTCAATTCTCTCTCAGTCTGAAACCCAGAAATTTCTTGAGCAAGATGTGCTCGCAGTCACACATGGTCAAGGTCAAACTGCTGACATGTTCATAGAGAAATTGAAAACAAGATAGAGTGTGATATATAACAATAAATAGCACTGAGGATCTCACCTTCTGGTCGCTACTGTATGATAGTTATAGTGGCATTGCGCATTGTGTCACTCTAACTCAATATGTATACCTGGGTCATGAAGGGCATTGTTTATACACTAGTTGGCTCACTTTTCATAGCTGCCCATGGGAGTCGTGAGGAATTATTTGGCTGATGTCACAGGCAATAACAAACACAAAATGGGCGTTTTCTCAACTAGTATAAACAAATGAATGATCTTTGGTAATGAGACCTCTGCTTACGTTACTTAACTACAATGGGAAGCACAAATAAACATTGTAGTAATTTACACGGAAACATCCCATAAGCCAAAAAATAAAATGAACTATATGAACGTGAAGAGCTGGTTTTTAGGAAACATGTCAAGATAACTCCACCCTGAATACTTTAGGAGGCTGGGAGACAAAGAGTAGAAACAGACGGTGTTCACCCAGGAGTCCGGGTCGAACGCCCTGTTCAGATACACCCTCACCTGTGGGGGCCCATCTGCTGCGGACCAGGGCCTTCAGGTGCAGGCGAGACGAAAGTTAGCCGAGAGGGAAGAGAGAGACAGAATGAAGATTCCCATTCAGAAAGCGGGGATGGACCATCACTGGTAATGGGGCCGTTTCCAATAAAAGGCCCCACACAATTACTCATTAGAAAACTCAGGTTTCCATATTATAAAAAGACCAAGCATAGTATACACATGGATTGTAATACATTCAGTTATATTCAAGGGTCGATTTATCAGTGCTGAATATTGTCTGTATTAGTTATATACCAATAATTGTTCAGCTCTATCTGATAGATATTAATGTCAAATTTCATTAGCAGCAATAATTCAACTAGCTGCTTAGTGTGTGACTCCCAAACAAATAAAAACAGAGTGACTGGTTAAAACTACACACTAATTTGTGTTATACAGTAAAACCTCGGATTGCAAGAATAATTTGTTCCGGAAACGTGCTCGTAATCCAAAGCACTCGCATATCAAAGCGAATTCTCCCATTAGAAATAATGGAAACTCGGATGATTCGTTCCGCAACCCAAAAATATTCATATAAAAATTATTAATACAAAATATAAAGTCAAAATACAAATTAACCTGCACTTTACCTTTGAAAAGAATTATGGATGGTGTGAGGGAGACGAGAGAGGAGAAGAGGAAGGCTATTTTGTAGGACGACTTTCACTTTAACTAACGGAATCACTGCTATCTGTTGGCTCACTGGAATCTTTTTCTTTTTGTGCGACTTTAACAAGAAACCTATCCAATGACAGCCCCTTTTGCCTCCTTTTCGATTCCGAAATGTGACATTGCATTGTCATTAAACAGATTCATCGCTCGCACTGCTACGCCCTTATTCGGGTGGTGCTTTTCTACTAAATATTTACTATATGAGTGAGGCACGTTGAATGAGGTCGAGCATGGGAGACGATTACCCACAATCCCGCAGCGAGAGAGAGAGAGAGAGATCCATCGACTCAGTTGTGATCACGTGACGCTCGGCAGACAAAGCAAATACGTAATACTGGAGTGAAACTGAGCTGCTCCACTGTATTGCAAGACCTCGCTCGTTTATCAAGTTTAAATTTATTTATAGATTTTGCTCGCCTTGCAAAACACTCGCAAACCAAGTTACTCACAATCTGAGGTTTGACTGTACTGTGTTTTGTTAAAGCTATAATCCATCCATCCATCCATCCAGGAGAGGAATATCTATACCATAATATTTAATTTATTTCAACATTAATTTTTTGTCATGTTTTATCTATTTGTTTTCACATTGCTTACATGTTTATTCCTCACAATCCTTTTATATTCAATTTTATATTCTATTTACTCATTTATATTCTGTTTTATGTTTATATTCAGTTTATTTTATATTCTATTCACCTATGTTTTCTATATTTTCTATCCGTCCTTTTTTCTTTTTTCTTTCTTGCACTGAAAGGATAGTCTTCAAATGTTGTTGTATCTTGTACAATGATAATAAAGGCATCCATCCATCCATCCATTCATTCATCCATTAATTAATTAATTAATTAATTAATTCATTCATTCATTCATTCATTCATTCATTCATTCATTCATCATCAAGACCACATCCAGTACAGGGTGGCAGGGCGGCCTGGAGGTAGGAGAATTCCCTGCATGGGATGCAAGTCAACTGAAGGACTCATGCACAATCACATAACTGCTTGTCTTTGAGCTTTGGGAGGAAACCGGTGAACCAGGAGGAAGCTCATGCAACAGAAGGAAACTCATGCAACAGGAGTGCCTGCAGACTGCACATATAGAATGCACCTGTTGCCTTTACTGATTTGTTGCAGAAAAATACACACACTGTACACAGGGAGAAGTCAATACATCTACTGTATGATATAATTCATGTGAATTTCCTTCAGTGTAATGAGATACAAGCAAATGCAATAAAAAGAGAAGATTCATTTAAGACTTTCTTGTTGCATTTTTAAAAACCGCTCTTGCGAAAGCATGACACCTTAAATGAATCACTTAAAACTTTTAAATTTGGCATAGAACCCCCCTCTTATTTGTGTTGCCAATGATTGGATGGTGGATATTCCTCACATGCTGATTGGTTGGTGGCTATTCCTGGCAGCAGCGACAACAGCAGGAGACAGACACAGTGCAGCATCCCCAGGGTGAGGGAGAGAGAGTGAGAGCAAGAGAGAGAGAGAGAGAGAGAGCAAGAGAGAGAGAGAGAGAGAGAGACGGAGAGAGCTGAATTAAGAGTGAGAACTGTTTTGGTCTACTCCTGAAGAGGGAAACATCTGAGGATTGCAGTATCTGTCAGGCTGCCATCATTAGCTTTTGCACGCAGAGCTGAGCTGGAATGAGTGCCCAGAGGTGGTGCCCGAGTGGGCGCTGAAGATGTTTAGATCCAAGTGAGACTCCCGACGGCGTTCGCCAGAAGCCTGAGGATGCAGAGCCTGCGACAGGCAGCGACGGAGGCATTCCATCGCCTAGGTGAGCATGTTACCCGGCCACGACAACAACACCACGCCGGCAGCGCAGACGAGCAGCTAACCTGTATCGCGTTTCCATCCGTGTTTATGACCTCAGTTTATTACCCCTGAGTTATTAAGTGACGTCGGGGGGCCACTGGTTTAAGGCTACTGTACCATTAGTCTAAAAAGCAGCTTGTTTCTGTGCTTCTCCGTGCCTCATGCCGCCGTTTCCCCCGGCGCTGTGTGCGAGCCTCGTCGATTTGCATATTTCAAGTGATCCGCAGAGGTGTCAGGCAGGAGGAATGGCGTAAACAAAACAGGTCGGGGCATCGGTAGTGGACAAAAGAGGGGAGGTCTGATGGAGTGCACCCCCCCCCCCCCCCCACCCCCGTGGGCTCTGTGAGATGCAGCGCCGAGAGCAGAGGAAGGATTTATGAGTTTCTGCTAGGGGAGCCAGCTCCAACTTGCTGCGGACGTAAACGCGTTAGCGTGAACCGTGGAAGACGCGAAGCACCGGCGTCGCACACGCAGAGTGCGGGCCTGCAAACATGCCGCCGGCATTCCTGATGCCTGTTAAGGACGGTTGCCAACAGGAGCCAGCCAACAGCATGCAACACTGTGATTCTGCTGCCTGTCTCTGGCAGGCACTTAATGAGGCTGTCAATGAGATCGATCAGTCAGAGCTCTCAGCAGGCTGGTCAGCATCCCAGGGGAGGCCTATCGTGCGAGAAGGGCCCCGGGCTGGACCCTGTACACTCCCACAGCTGCAGAATGGGTGATGTCATCTATAAGTAAATGCCCTAACTGCCAGTGTACGTGTCAGCAAACACCTCCCATGGCTGCAGGGGGGGTCCCCCGGGGTGTCAATCTTAACTGGAGATAGACTGTTTTTGTCTCATCCCACCCATACATTATCTAATTTCTTTGAGTGTAGTTTGCACCTTTGCCAGAAATACATCCCCTGGGCATTTTGCCATCATCATGAAACTAAGCCACCAGAAACGAAATGTCTTAGGGTGTATAGGAATGTGACGTCTCTCCCCAAACAAATGCAAATATCTAATGAGCTAATGTCTGAAATCTCCTTTGTCATCTGTAGGGCACTAACTCACGGGACTTGACATTAGGTTAAAATTAGAGCAAGTCGAAAAAAGAGAAAACCAGTAACAGGGCCAGAGACCCCCCTGTCAGTCAGGTCAGAGGTCTCCATGGCTGTTAGACTCTGCACAAACACCAGGCACAACCATCAGCGCTTAATGGAGGGGGGGGGGCTTAACCAGAACTCAACTCCTGTGACCCTCGTCCAGCGCAGCTGTCTTACAGGAGAGAGAGCAATTCCTGCGAGGAAACTTTGCCTTAAGAATACTGATAAGGCCTGAGAATGATGGTGAATGTCTCTCGCTTATAAAAAGGCCAGAGACACATGACTGGTGCGGACAGTATAGCAGAAGAGGACAAAAAGAAGAAGGACAATTGAAGTTGCCATTTAAAGATGAATTCTGCCAAATTAACATGCGTACCATTGATGTCGGTCAATTCAGCCACATAATTACTGTGGCTGGATTTCAGTATCATTAAACACTGATCTAATAATAGGTAGAAGATATAGAGTTTTATTTAAAAATCAATTATTACAAGTGTACTTGTGTGTGAAGTATCTTGCTTTATCCATCAGGCAGCACTGCAACCTCACACCACAAGGTTGTGGGTTTGACTCCCAGTTGCACAGACTGGATGTTCTCCCTGTTTGCCTAAGTTTCCTACAATACCCACAAAAGGCGAAACACAGGAACTATGCTGACAAATGTTTTTTGACAACCACTCATATGAGTAGTAGGTAAATAATTCATAGTGTACTTATTCCAAACTGAGCATAGCGGAATTATGGTAATTTGTCACGGGATATAACAGAACCTAAGAGACCTGTTTAGGGGCAAACTCTGTGCTGCCTATGATAGACTCCAGGCTCACCATGACACTGTGCATTGTGCTGCCTGCGATAGGCTCCAGGCTCACCATGACACTGTGCTCCGTGCTGCCTGCGATAGGCTCCAGGCTCACCATGACCCTGTGCTCTGTGCTGCCTGGGATAGACTCTAAGCTCACCATGACCCTGTGCTCGGTGCTGCCTGCAATAGGCTCCAGGCTCACCATGACCCTGTGCCCTGTGCTGCCTGCAATAGACTCCAGGCTCACCATGACACTGTGCATTGTGCTGCCTGCGATAGGCTCCAGGCTCACCATGACACTGTGCTCCGTGCTGCCTGCGATAGGCTCCAGGCTCACCATGACCCTGTGCTCTGTGCTGCCTGGGATAGACTCTAAGCTCACCATGACCCTGTGCTCGGTGCTGCCTGCAATAGGCTCCAGGCTCACCATGACCCTGTGCCCTGTGCTGCCTGCAATAGGCTCCAGGCTCATCATGACATTGTGCTCTGTGCTGCCTAGGATAGACTCTAAGCTCACCATGACCCTGTACCCTGTGCTGCCTGCGATAGGCTCCAGGCTCACCATCACCCTGTGCCCTGTGCTGCCTTCGATAGGCTCCAGGCTCACCATGAACCTGTGCTCCGTGCTGCCTGCGATAGGCTCCAGACTCACCATGAACCTGTGCTCCGTGCTGCCTGCGATAGGCTCCAGGCTCACCATCACCCTGTGCCCTGTGCTGCATGTGATAGACTCCAGGCTCACCATGACATTGTGCTCCATGCTGCCTGCGATAGGCTCCAGGCTCACCATGAGCCTGTGCTCCGTGCTGCCTGCGATAGGCTCCAGACTCACCATGAACCTGTGCTCCGTGCTGCCTGCGATAGGCTCCAGGCTCACCATGACCCTGTGCCCTGTGCTGCCTGTGATAGGTTCCAGGCTCACCATGACCTTGTGCTCCATGCTGCCTGTGATAGGCTCCAGGCTCACCATGACCCTGTGCTGTGTGCTGCCAGGAATAGGCTCCAGGTTCACCATTACCCTGTGATGTATGCTGCCTGTGATAGACTCCAGGCTCACCATCACCCTGTGCTCTGTGCTGTCTGGGATAGACTTCGGGTTCACCATGACACTGTGCTCTGTGCTGCCTGGGATAGACTCCAGGTTCACCATCACCCTGTGCTCTGTGCTGCCTGGGATAGACTTCGGGTTCACCATGACACTGTGCTCTGTGCTGCCTGGGATAGACTCCAGGCTCACCATGACACTGTGCTCCGTGCTGCCTATGATAGACTCCAGGTTCACCATGACACTGTGCTCCGTGCTGCCTATGATAGACTCCAGGCTCACCATGACACTGTGCTCCGTGCTGCCTGGGATAGACTCCAGGCTCACCATGACACTGTGCTCCGTGCTGCCTGGGATAGACTCCAGGCTCACCATGACACTGTGCTCCGTGCTGCCTATGATAGACTCCAGGCTCACCATGACACTGTGCTCCGTGCTGCCTATGATAGACTCCAGGTTCACCATGACACTGTGCTCCGTGCTGCCTATGATAGACTCCAGGCTCACCATGACACTGTGCTCCGTGCTGCCTGGGATAGACTCCAGGCTCACCATGACACTGTGCTCCGTGCTGCCTATGATAGACTCCAGGCTCACCATGACACTGTGCTCCGTGCTGCCTGGGATAGACTCCAGGCTCACCATGACACTGTGCTCCGTGCTGCCTATGATAGACTCCAGGCTCACCATGACACTGTGCTCCGTGCTGCCTATGATAGACTCCAGGTTCACCATGACACTGTGCTCCATGCTGCCTATGATAGACTCCAGGCTCACCATGACACTGTGCTGTGTGCTGCCTATGATAGACTCCAGGCTCACCATGACACTGTGCTCCGTGCTGCCTGGGATAGACTCCAGGCTCACCATGACACTGTGCTCCGTGCTGCCTGGGATAGACTCCAGGCTCACCATGACACTGTGCCCCGTGCTGCCTATGATAGACTCCAGGCTCACCATGACACTGTGCTCCGTGCTGCCTATGATAGACTCCAGGCTCACCATGACACTGTGCTCCGTGCTGCCTATGATAGACTCCAGGCTCACCATGACACTGTGCTCCGTGCTGCCTATGATAGACTCCAGGCTCACCATGACACTGTGCTCCGTGCTGCCTATGATAGACTCCAGGCTCACCATGACACTGTGCTCCGTGCTGCCTGGGATAGACTCCAGGCTCACCATGACACTGTGCTCCGTGCTGCCTATGATAGACTCCAGGCTCACCATGACACTGTGCCCTGTGCTGCCTATGATAGACTCCAGGCTCACCATCACCCTGTGCCCTGTGCTGCCTGTGAAAGGCAAACAAGGCATGTCTGAGCACTGGAGCGTCAGGCTGACCTCCTCTGAGATCTGGGAAAGGCTCTCCGTAACCTCACACTCTCTCTCGCAGCTTTGCAGCCCAAAGCCACAGCGATGCCACGATGCTCTAAATGTTCTGCTTCTGTCGTCACGGTTACCACCAATGTGCCGCTGGGCAGTTTGTCGTTCCACTCCTACACGGAGAACTCAGGTCTAAATGGCAACTTATTTTTCAGGCTCCCCACATTAGCATGGTACTACAGGACTGTGTTTCCTGGAACTTTCCTAGAGACACTCTACTGCCACTTTGGCAAAGGTGGACGATTCGTACATTTTCCATTACAACTTATCCTGTGTAGGGATATAGGGTAGCCTACCACAGCAAACATAGAGCACACTGTCACTGCCCAACCCCCCCCCCCCCCGGCCAAGGACCGTGTGCAGCTCCTAGAGTGCCATGTGGGCTTCAACCCCCACTGAGTCCATGACACACCATGGGCAATATAGCAACACCTGTTCACCTAACCGCATGGATGGTTGTTGGACTGCTGGGGGCCC
Organism: Paramormyrops kingsleyae; assembly: GCF_048594095.1. NCBI lineage: Eukaryota > Metazoa > Chordata > Actinopteri > Osteoglossiformes > Mormyridae > Paramormyrops > Paramormyrops kingsleyae. Next base: position 35,225,858 of record NC_132797.1, on the reverse strand, counting down.
CCAGGAGGACCAAGAGGGCACCCATGCAGTCACAGGGGGGAAAATACTTACAAAATGTTGAGGTAGACTACTCGATATTATTTATATTATTTACATATTCATATCATCTTGTGAGCCCTAGAAAATTGAAAAATCTAAAGCTGTCAAAGGTAATCTAGTATGTAATTAAAAATGTATAAATACACTGTACAATTTTTAGTGTGTATTTCTTACTGCACTGCCTCCCTTCCCAGGTGTGTAACACCTGCATGTGTATCACTGGCGCAGTGATCAGTCATTTTGGGGCCAGGATGTAGCTTTCAGATCTTTATCTCCTCTTCCCCGTTAAAACAGCCTGCTGATTTGCTCATGGTTCTGATGTGTTTTTTTCTCTTTCTCTTTGGCTTGTCCTGACCAGGTCTCAAGCAAAGACACCTGGGATACGAGGAGGTAAGGCATCATGCTGTTCATGACGCGCTTTGACACGTCGCTGCATTCCCGAGCTCTGATACCCCAGACTGTACGAGGGACATACTGACACAGACCTGGCACTCACTGAGCGCCTGACCCAAAGCAAGCGCATAGCAGCCGCCCTAGAATGAGCTGACCCTCTTTGGACATGAGTAAGCCACTGAATTGGCTGTCGGCAGTTACTCTCTCATTACTCGGCTTTACTTCCCCCGAGCATCTTTACTCCCATTTCCTGCTATCTCCTTCATATGCGCTTTATTGTTTTTGCAGGCATGTTTAAGATAATCAGTTGCATTGATAAATTTATACATGTCATATATCTGATAATTAGGTAATACATAATAATTAAATACTGCTTAGTCTCCCCTGCCCATCAGCTATGAGAAAACAGATTAGACCAGGTTACTAATTGCTTATTACCCTCTTTTCTGATGGATGATGTAATTTTAATTTTATATTTTATTACTGTAGATTGAAAAATCACATTTCTAGTCATTCCATACAGATAAAAATGAAGACATGAAGCATGAGGGTAAGTTGGCCATTACGAGTGTCCAAAACTTAAGCCAACTTAAACCAACTTTCAATAAACTCCCAAACCTAATGAGAAAATAATCTCACACCATAGCCCTCTCAACTGAACACCAAGACCCTCTCAACTGAACACCATGACCCACTCAACTGAACACCATGACCCACTCAACTGAACACCACGGCCCTCTCTGTTGTGCATTAACCCTGGAACACAGCCATCTCTACTGAACACCACGGCCCTCTGCTGAACACTGATTCCCGCACCATGACCCTGCACTGCCTCATCCCAGATTGTTGCCACATCCTGAACACTGACTCTGATTACATGTGGTTGCTAGTCTCCTTGCTCACATGCAAAGGAGGGTGATTCTCCATGAGGCTGCACCCTTTAAAGCTGGACAGGAATAGCACAAGAAGCTCCCTACAGCTCCACCCTAAATGCCTCTCCCCTTCCCCTCTCTCCGAGAGCTTCAGCCAATGGCAGCCATTGTGCTCAGGTCCCACCGCTGGCTGTCAGACTTGGTTAGCTCTCATAGTCGGCGGTGTCAAACCACGCTAAAAAAAGTCCCATGCACACGCTATATCTGTGTGTTGTTGTGAAAAATGTCAAGAAGTAAAAGACATAAAATAAAAAAAACAGTAAAATGAAATAATGCGGTTTGGGAGAGAAGGCGCAGGCCGTATAAAAGCTGGCCAAGGTTGGCGCGCATGCGGGCATCTCAGCGGGACCCTGGGCATGACCCAGCCGCTCACACGCACACGCTCTCTACCGCGGCTCGCATGCGTGACCCCGGCTCATTTTCACTTTATGCGCTTTTCTATATAAAACACAGGCTGCCCCCACAGAGCTGGCTGGGCAGTGTAGTGCGTGTGGTCGTAAACACAAACGGGGGGGGGGGGAGGGAGCGCAGACGGTGCACTTCTGCACGCACGCGAGCTCGCAGAACATGCCAGCAGACACCGGCGGGTCCATGCTATCCCCGTGACCAGCTGTCACCCTCATCTTTGCGGACAGGACTGAAGGCAACGTGAAGCGTTATGAAGCAGAATACAATGGAAACAGTAAACATGTAAATGTTAAGTCTTTTCATACATAAAGCATGAATTCACTGAGCCATCTTGAAACTGTGGTGTCCATGAAGATTTTAAAGTTTCCATATTACAGTTTTACACCACTATATATGGTTAAATTTATCAGAAGCGGCAAAGTTTCAAGCAGATCCAAAACCGTAGCGCCTAGAAGATGTCTCTGTGCTGACATGTATCACAGTGAGGTAATACAGGAGGGAAAAAGCCATGAAGCTGGATTTTTTCCATGCAGAAAAAATTGAAACCAGGCATAGCACTGCAGACATCAAAGGAAATATATTAGCCAGACAGAATTTGTAGCTTCACATGAGGGAAAATGATTGGTAACATAAAAGGTCACAATTTCAGTCCTGCTCCATTCCTGAAGGGGGCGACGTGTGGATTATGTCTAATGAGCATCTCCTTCAGAAGCGGGCATGGTCATGAAACACAGCCTATTATGAACTTTACAGATTGGCATACTGTGGTCTAAACACATTCAAACACAATAATATCTAAAAAAATATTGTAATCACATGACTCAACAATAAAAAAGGCAGTAGTCTTCGATAATTAAGCAGAGAAACACCTCTTCTCTGAATCAGCAGGCCTGCAGACAGGTCAGAGGCAGCATGTTGTATTTTTAGAACTTGGCTGCTAAAATCTGCCAGGGTGACCTGTATAGCGCGAAAGGACATGAATTCTAAGCTGTAAGATTTACCGTACGTCCTCTTATACCTCCTTTTGATGGCAGAAGCGGGTTCTGCGCTGTGGTAACGCACAGACTGCATCTAGCCCGGCACGGCAATGTTTCCTGCCTTTTTTTGCGACCTTTTCACCCTTTTTAATCCCAAATTCTGTTTTGCCAACAAGCACGATTGTTTCCTAAGGAAAACAAATTCTCATGGATGCCAGGGACCAAAATAGCAAACACTAGCATCCGCCATGATATTGAATGCATTGCCACAGCTTAGAGACATGTGGCAAACTAAATCACAATACATGCATTAATATTCTCTGAAGAATAAGGATTAGATTACATTAAATCCATGAAACGTTAACAGTAAATCCCGTTTATGATGTTATAACACAAATGTTCCTTATATACTCTTCAGCAGCTACCTTCTGATTGATAATCCTAATTAGCTTCCCAGAGCTCCCAGTAAATTGGTGCGTACAAACATGAGAAAAGTGGTAGTATGCGGGTGTGAAGAGAGCATTTTGCACACAGTGCATCTATGACTAGAAGCAGCTGCTCTCAATCCAATAGCAGAACAGCGGAGAACCAGGTTCCGCTACGACAAGGATACAAATTACATTTGTCAGTTATGGGGTCTGCAAAGGGCCAGGCAACCGGTATGAGCTATTATGAAACATCATCACAGTTACTATTAATACAGCACAAAACAAATGAAAGTTGAAATGAAATGAAAAGTATATTTAGAATATAGAATATTTTCAAATGCATCAAAGTAACTGTATTTTGTAATTTTTTGTAATGCATACTCTTTAGAGTAAAATAATAAATTAGAGATAATGGAACTTACATATAATATAAAGTGACTTAAATATAACATACCAACCCAACACTGCAAATGCAGCATGCCCACTGCAGCATGTGATCGCATGCAGTCACATGTAAGCACTCAGACAGACCTTCTCACACTGGCTTGCACGCTGCTGGAGTTTCATGACTGCAGCCTAGACAGTCTCGTCCTTTTGGTGGTGCAGTAATAAAGGCTTCCTGCATGTCCTGCCGTTTGTGCCTATAAATGCTATGAACAGACCAGACCTGCTTTCGCCTCCTGATCATTCTTCCTTCAGTCTAGCCCTAAGTCTCCACCACTTTATTTTTAATTTTTTCGTCAATGCCATTTGATGAATAGACCCCTTTGTTCCAATTAAAGGAAGCAAATATTTAAATATTTTTTCATCCCCAAATGGGTTGAGTCATGAGACCATGATTTAGGACATGTTCATACTGGTCACATGAGCTCCGGGATCTTCGCTACATTGGAAAGCAGGAGGGAGTGAGGTAGTGGAATGATGGCTCAGGGATAGAGGACATGGCGGAGGATTTGCGTTGGAGGGTCCGGCACATGGGACTGGTGTGTGTCCGGGAGAGTTGCTGTTGCTGCTGGAGAGAGACAGCAGGAGGTGACGAGGACAAGAAACAGCCGTCAGCGGACAGCCTGGGAGGGGTGTCACTGAAGCCACCCGCCGCAGAGGTAGAGAAAGCTGCATTTGTCTGGCTGGCTGCTGCTGCGTAAACGGGTGTCAGAGCTTTACACAATGACCAAACCTGGTCACTCTTTGGAAACTTAACCTAACTGCCTCATTTGGCACACTGCTTCGGACAAAAATGCCTGCTACGTAATCATGTTGAAGTTGTCTGTCGATTATACTTTTTGAAGAGCATGGCTCCATTATTGACCATTTGCGCACATACATGAGAAGGAAGTTGGGGGTCAGAGCGCAGGGACTGCTATTTAGCTGGCACACAGGGCGGGGGGGGGGGGGGGGGGGGGGGGGGGGTGACGGTGGTGCTGTTAAGGACCTTCCTCAAGGGCACAACAGAGATTCACCTATTCAACCACCTAGGGGATTTGAACCAGCAATTTTCCAATCATAGGCACAGAGACCAAACCCACAAAGGCACACAGCAGCCCAGCGGGGGGTACGCTGACCTTTCAACCATGGCACTGCGCACAAAATAAACAAAGGAAGTATGGAAAAAGAAATTAATAGAATAATGGAATGGAGAGAAAGCAGGGGGCAGAGATGAGTTTATACTCTTTTGCTGCCAAAGTTTATGTGCATTATTCCAAGATATGATTGACAGGAGGCACTAAGACACTGTTTCACTCCTACAAAGTCGTTTTTGGCAGGAGCCTCGATCAAATCATGTTCCCCTCCAGCCCAATAGTGCTGCCTGCTAATGAATAGACTCCATAAATCTGCAGCGTCAACAGAAACTGAGTGCAGGCAATTCCACTGAGTACAAAGTGACCCATGGATGCCAAATCATCTCCCCTTATATTAGCATGACCAGCTTTGATGCTGCTGTCAGTGTCTTCATCGCTCTTGCCTACATTCCTCCTCGCATTCTTTTCCAGCTGCAATTGTCTTTATGGTTTGTCTGCCAGCAGCTCAGTCTGTAAAGAAGGAAATGTGTAAAATGGGCCACAGTGCTTCATGGTAAATGTTGCTCTAACTGATTTTTGGATGTGGAGCTGCAGCAGTAAAATGCAGGGACACGCAAAAGCACAGAATATGTAAAGAATCCCCCTCTCGCACAAGTACACATAACGGATCACTTTAATCCAAATGAATAATATTTCGTTTCTCAATCTCACTCCAAGAAATCAAACCCCAGCTTTCTGTTGCAGTCATACGATCTGTACCATACTGTCTGTATCTCATTGGGTTCATTTCCTAAACTCCTCCCCCCAATGCTTGCCAGCTCAATGACCCAGCAGATGCTCCCTACTCTCCAGAAGCCCAGCCACACTGGTTCCACACACTGCAAGTCCGCCGCCTTCGGGTTCAAAGGTCACGAAGTAACAGTGACCCCATGGGAGGCAAAAATTTTGAAAATGAATTCCAGTGGGTGAGTGGCTTATTTGCATATTAGTGCTTTGAATTTACTCGCTTCACTATCACTGCGTGAGAGTTTCTTAAGTCTCTTCAACCCTGCAGAAAACTGGTCTCCAGTTTGGTACAGCCACGTCCTACTTGAATTTGGAGAAGCTGGGAGAGGGAAGTTATGCCACAGTGTACAAGGGAATAAGTCGGTCAGTGTCAAGAAGCCTTTGCATTCCGGTCACCTGACACATCCCTTCCACCCAGTGTGTAAAAGGGCAAGGATTGCAGTTTGGTACAGTTAACTCTGTTTGGTACAGTTAACTCTGTTTGGTACAGTTAACTCTTACACCCAAGGGAGCCAAACTGCAAGCCCTTAATTAAAAAACCAATTAAAAATGGGTATTATCCTTAAACTTGTTCTCCCATTATTTTGCCAAGTTATTTAGGTGATGTACAGTTTTATTAAACAACTTCAGGTTCCTGAAAGTTCATACTTAATATGTGGTTTGGGAGAGAAGACAGAGCTTTTAGCCTGTAAACATTTTATAGGGGTGTTATAGGGTCATAAGGTCATGTTTACTGTTATGATGTCTAGTACATGTTTAATAGAGTACCCTTGAGCACCAGCACCCATAAGCTGCCATGGATTGGGCTTCAGCCGCAGAACCTGGTTACTTTAGCAAGAAAGTGACATGGAATATTTCAGGGCTGGAGTATTCTTTGAGTAGGCTGTTTCAGGGGGGCTGCTCAAGCCCCCTGCATGTTCCTCCATGGTAACAAACCATCACTCTTCCCCCTGTGCAGGATAAACGGCCACCTGGTGGCTTTGAAGGTCATACGCATGAAAACAGAGGAGGGGATCCCCTTCACAGCCATCCGAGAAGGTAGGAAAGCAGGCGATGAGTTACGCTGCAAAATTAATTAGCTTCAGGGCTTCTGGCTTTCATTGTTAGTAGGAGTTAATGAACTTCAGCTGTGTTTAGCTGCTTTAGCCCTTATTCTTGTGAGCTTTCCAGCCTCTCTGCTGAAGGGCCTGAAACACGCCAACATCGTCCTTCTGCATGACATCATTCACACGCGAGAGTCGCTCACCTTCGTCTTTGAGTATGTGGTAAGTTCGAGGCCTCACTTTGTCTATATTCAACTCCCCCAGTGATTTGGCCTGTAAGTCTCACACCACTTACACAAGCATTTACCTTGTTGACCTACTGTCTCTCAATTTCGCTTCTCCAGCAAACAGACCTAGCCCAGTACATGACTCAACACCCAGGGGGACTGCACTCCTACAATGTGAGGGTAAGGGTATATCATTGCCTGGACCTGTGACGTCACTTAAATACTGACCAATAGGGATCGTGGGTGTTTGCTTTAAATTATTATCATGATCTCTCACTTGAAGGACTGCTTAGGGTGTGAGAGATACCAGGCCAGTGTACTCCGGCTCAAATATCCAGCTTGTTAGATACACACATATGCACATATGTACACAGACTGCCAGGGTAGGATTCCTTTTAGGTAGACTTCCTGACTCCCCATCACCATACAAATTTATCATGTATGTATCTATCATGAAGCAGTTAAAACCTTGATATAACATGCAAGACTGTGTTAATAATTTATATTGACTGTGAGTGCTGGGGAGCAGGGGGTATACCCAGTGTTAGAGTGTCTGTGTGTGTGTGTGCGCTGTCAAGGCCTTCAGGATAGTTGGGCTTCTTACTGGGGCCAAAGTCAACATAGAAATAGTTGCAGGATGACTCTTAACACGAGAGTTGATTGGTAAGATCTGCTTACCTGGCCGCTGCTGAAGAACTGGACCCCCGGAGCAGCCTGATTCCATGTGCTTTCCTTCTAATGAACTCTGACAGGCAGCTCAAAGGAGCTGCAGATGCTCTCTGTCCGATTAGCCTGGGAAATGGGAAGCAGGTGTACATATCAAAGGTAAGCATCTGGAGGTTCTGAGGCAGGATTTAGACCATGAAATAAGATACGCTAAACCATCACCGGCTCATTGAAAGGTCACACTCATGGCACATGACTGGGGAGAATGTGTAATTTTACTTTATTTATCTTTTGCTCCAATCAATTGCTGCAATGAGCCTTAAAAGCCATATGTCTCTGCTCTTCTCCTAACACATTCTCACTTTCTTCTTGTACATCTTCATCCCTCTCCTTTTGCCAGATCTTCATGTTCCAGCTACTCCGAGGTCTCTCCTACATCCACGGGCGTAGGATCCTTCACCGTGACCTCAAACCTCAAAATCTGCTCATCAGCTATTTGGGAGAGTTGAAGCTTGCAGACTTCGGTAGGCTCTAGACAACCAGACCTATTACATTGACTGCAAGAGGCCTCAAGCTCATGTAGGCCAACAAATGGAGGCTTGCATTAACAATATAAAGGTCATGTGTTCAAATTCCAGGGAGCATCCATGAATTGTGACCCTTCCCTAAGGCACTTTGATAAAAGCATCAAGTAAATATAAAGACAGAAATTGTGGATGGCACTACAAGGGTGCAGTGTCCTTCATAAAGCCCCCAAAGATGACTTGGTCCCACAACTCCAAAAAATGTGAACATTTTGTTTTAATGTGTTTGGCAAGTGAACACCTCATCTTTTTGAACTAAATGTGAAACAGACAGAGCATAGAGGTTTTCAGAAATGAATGCAACATCTTCTCACATAACTCCAATATTTTATGGTCAATTCTCGAGACTCCAAACAAAGCCAGATATGTTTTTATTCCAATCTCTTCAGTACAGCCTTTTAAACCCCTGTCAGCAATTCACTCTCCAAATCAATGAAAAATAACAAGGCTGCTGCAGAGCAGAATTGAGGGAATCTTTGATCTTTTTGTCCTACTATACCTCTGTGATAATCCCAAAACCTGACTGTATCCATCAGGAGAAAGCTCTAAACAGCTGAGTGAGACTGAGTGAGACTTCAGTGTCAGATACCGTGCCCTTAGATTACACCATCAAGGCTGGCTCTTTAGCACAAGCTTTTTGGGTTAACTTTGGGTGAACGTGGGTCTTTAAGATCAATGTTTCTGGTTTCTAACATGCCTCCCTCCTTTTTTTCCCATTTGGAGTTATCAGACAATCAGACATCTCTGTAAACCATAAAATAAGTGGAGAAAAGTTTATTGTGTGTTTATCCTTTGTAGTTTTGTGTTTGCCTTAAGCCGTGATCCCCTCTAGAGCTTAGACAAGGAAAGTGACATCACACCCAATCTGTGAAAGCAGTCAAGGGACTATAGGAACCACAGTCTCTCAGACATAGTCTCTGGTGTCAACTGATATGTTCTAGAAGTTCTAGTGTCAGGCTTCAGCTCAGAGTCATTCAGACCATCCCAGGGTCTGCTTCCTAACAGAAGTAACTCAATCTTTTCCAATGTCAATCTCCTTCAATGTTATTTAGCAGTCTGTTGATAGTATATTGGGCTGTTCCATTGTCCAGTTCCAACCTTAAAAGAGATGCTTATTCTCAGGTCTGGCCCGTTCCAAGTCCATTCCCAGCCAGACCTACTCCTCTGAAGTGGTGACACTATGGTACAGACCCCCAGATGTTTTGATGGGCTCCACTGATTACTCCACAGCTCTGGACATCTGGTAAGGGACTGTCACCCTTAAGGGCCAGGGCTCAGCCTAGGCGACTCATCAACCTCATTGTTGAAAACCATCTCCAAACTGAAAAGTCTTACTAGCAATTGAGAACGTTAGGCCGCAAAGACTTTCACTTGTGAGCCTTTCCCACTGCCTTTCTCTGGTAAATTATGTTGCCTTTCTAATAAAAGTTTTATTTCTTTGGCTGGAGAAGACATCCCTTGAAGGATATCTAGTTAGCACACAACTTCACATTAAAAACAAATGTTTGGAAGTTGATAAGAAGGACAACTTTTCCATCAATAGTTGGCATAGCAGTGTAAACACACATATAAATAAATATGTTAAAATCAGCCTGCTTATTAATCATAGTGGGATGGTGTTTCTAACATAATGCCAAGCATTACTGAGATTTAAGACTGCACAAATCTGACATCTTGAAGTCTACAAACTCGGATTCCATGATGATGATGAAGATACAACAATGAATAGATATGTCATCTGATACACATTTATTTATTGATGATATTATGTTCAAAAGACCCAGTGTTTTTCCTCCTATGCTGTAACACAGACATACAATGTGAAGCATATTATGGTATAAGCAAAGTATTTAATAATTTGCTGGTCAATCCTGTCTTTAGTTTAGTTTAGTTTATATTTCATATAACACTGAACAGCCATGGAGAACATTTGTTTCTTAAATATTTCATCATCCTCATATGTCATTCCTATCTGCTGAGGTATGATGTTTTAACCTCTGGGATTTCTCTGCAAAACCCCAGCCCAACCTTCTTCTGGTGCTGCTTAAAAAGACATGCCTGCCAAAAAGTGAGAGCTAACGCCTGTAGTGTTGCATATGCAAATAAAACATAGACCAGCAATGTATTCTGTTTTATTGTAGGGGTGCTGGCTGCATTTTTATTGAGATGCTCCAGGGGGCACCAGCGTTCCCAGGGGTAGCAGATGCTTTTGAGCAGCTGCAGAAGATCTGGGCAGTGAGTATAAATCCTTCTGCTCTCCTGTTTGTGTCTTACTCACCCAAATATTTGATCAAATCACTGTGGAATCGCTACACAAATTGTGTAACACTGATAAGCACTGACTGAGTCATAGAGTAATTCTAACCGTAAGGAACAATAAAGTATACCTACTTACTAATAAAGTATTGGATTTATTGTATTCCCAAATAAGTCAAAGGTGAATCTTACAAAATCCAGTGATTTCATTATTTTTTATTATGTTTGGAACATGCACTAAATAATTGCACGTTTCTTTTTGCCAAGTAAATACATGTCATGTTTTATTTGTAGAATTTGCTCATTTTATCAGAGCGATTTTCCATGGATGTGAGGATCTGTAGTTCAGATAAATCTAAGAATCTGCAAAGCTGCAACCCCAAAGGTGATGTAAGCGGTCAACAGAAGCATCGCGCCAACTCTCTGTTTAAGTTGAACAAAAAAGTTATTTCATTTGGTTTTGTAGAGAATATGTTTCAGTAAATACAAAAAATATGATTTCTTAACATATCAATTTGTGAGTTTGTTATAATAGCAACTGTCAGTACAGTCAACTGTAGATTTGAGTCGTGCATGCACTGCCAATCTGAGTGGGCCGTGTTCAGCTATTAAATATTGTGAGAACATCTGAATTTTGGGGTGGATGTGCCCCCCCCCCATTATATATTAAAATTACAGCCTTGATTCAAGCAATAAAAGACTTCAGAGGTTCTGCCAAACCTGCGCCCTTAAGCTTAGGCTCATCTCATGTATTTGCATATATTTCCATAAAATGGCTGATTACCTTTCATTTCCTGTGTTGACACTAGCAAAGTCCTTCACAGGAACTGGGCTTATACGGTACTTTTTGGTTGCTTTCGTCTTGGGCGTTCAAGACTGGCACATGCGAGACTCAGATGGACGGTTGACTCAAATCCCGTAGTGAGTGAAATATGTCTTTCGATGTTAACTGTTAGAGGCGTGTCGGTTTAATTTTTTTGAATTGGTCTTGCTCAGCTACTTCATGTTTTATGGTAGCTATGTTGTGTGATTTTGTGTTATATAGCCACCTGCTCATCAGAAAGGCAGGGCGTAGAGAGTAAGCGGGGAGGACCTATGTTTTGTTGACTGAAATTGATCACCAAGGAAAGTAATATTATGGTGTCATTTTGATACTTTTTCACATTTCTTTTTTGTATGTGAAGCATGTTGAATGATGATACCAGTTTTAACATATGGGAAAATGAGTTAAGGAATTAATTTTAACTTCAGTGGTTTTGGATGCACATCATGCAAAAAAATTTCCACACTCAACCTTTCTGCGACATTTCAGTATTTGAAGTCACTGTTTTGTTTTAGAATATATACAGAGCATGTGGTGGCTGAGTTTGCAGCTCTTTTTCTTTTTCTTAATTCCTTATCCTCAGGTGCTGGGCGTTCCAACAGAGGAAACCTGGCCTGGGGTCAGTGAGCTGCCCAATCACAAACCAGGTTAGAGTCCACCTAGTCTATCTCGTTTGTAGTCAAAATATATCAGGACTGGGTTCTAATATGCAACATGATAGGTGACTGTGAAGATTAGCCAGGCCAGTCCTCATTCTCGCCACCAGGGGGCAGCAAGGGACAGCAGGAAAATACTGCCCAATTGATGGTTTTGATACTGAAACAGCTGCCATGTGAAGAGTATAGATAGGAGGAGCAGTGAGTCTTTTGGGAAAGGGTGGAAGTGAAGTCTTAGTGTTAGCAGTTCAGGGTGCTGCTCCCAGCTAAACAAATAGTCTAGGGGCTATTCCATTACGAGAGCAGCGCGTTTGAAGGGATTTGTTTTTTCAAGTGGATATATTTAAGGATGTCAAAGAAGGAGCATAGTCAGGAACAGACATTCCCTCCCACTATTAAATTTGTTATAAACTAGAATAGATAATTGTAATAGCTTGTTCTTCCATCTGGATTCCTATACTCCCAGTTATTAACTTTTGTCATATGTCAGGAAAATCAGAACATTCAGTGACGGCTCTGAGTCTAGGTCGTTCCTTCTGGAATTGGCTGGCTTGAGATCTCTGGATTCCTTCAGCTTGTCAAAACCAACGTTATCAATATAATGCAGTCCATGGAATTGTGCCTGTGCGATTACAAATAATGAATATAGGATATTACAATATCTTTGCATAAAAAGCAGGGAATTATGGGTAAGCTCAAATATTCCTATATGCACCCTGACCTAAGTCATTAGCAACTATGAAACCATTAATTCATCTGCATACCACCTACTCATTCTGAGGCAATAGAGTCTCTGCCGTGATTTCTCTCATTAAAGCCTCCCCATCTTTTCAAATGCTCTGACTAATGCTGAAGTTTAGTAGAACTTGCCGATAATTATGATTACCTGAATTTATGTAATTAGTAGTGAGGGAGGTGTTCTGACTAATGAGAGAATAGAGAGTAATACTGATCTATTTATCCTGAAGGTATATTGGCCGGGTGTGATGTAGCTCTAATGCTGTCAAAATATAGCAAACAAGCTAATTACATAAATACAGAAATAAAGCATAAAAACTGGACAAAATATTCCCTGCAGCGATCATTCTATCTCCCCCAGGCACTCTCCCATTGACTGTGCTTTGTCAGTGTCTGTGTCTGCAAGATAATGTATTGAAAATATAAGCTCCATAATCACTATTGTTTTACCTACTTCTCAGATTATTCCAAAGAAAATGCTGCTTCATTTCCATGTATCTTCCCTTTGGGATTAATCATTAATTGATGCCCAGGTTAAAACTGCCTAGGCCTTCACGAGAAATCCATGCTTGTTTTGACAAATTAAATTTGATTTGAATCTAAAATAACTAAAATATAAGTCATTTGAAAACAATTAAAAAAAAAAAAAAAAAAAAAAACATAATTTATTTATACTATATGTTCCATCAAAAATGGAACATTCCTAAAGGTCTGCATGCCCCAGCTCCCTATTGCTCTCTGAAGCTCGGACATCTTGCATAGAGTGCAGGGCAGCCTAATGATCCATGACGGCCAGCAGCCACGAATAAGGCAGGGCGGGCATCTTATGGAAATCCATTAACGTCGTACAGTCTGAGCTTGGTTACAGATACGTGCAAGGCCTGTGGTGAGTCGTGGTGATGCGTCTGCAGTGGTGTCCCGCACCCCTCGGCACGCCCCCTTTGCTGGCCGGGGGCCTCTGCGATGCCCCCTCCCACCCCTTCCACTGCCCCCTCACTGACATGGCGGCGGGCAGCAAGACCTGCCAGCCTTGGCACTGAAATATGTCAGCCTGTAATTCTACACAGCTGTACCCACCTTGTCTAATGCCAGTTCACACATCTGCTATCTCCCCACGGCTTTCTGCTCTTTTTAGGATCTAAATGCACATACACACACACATGCTCGCACACACACACACGCGCACACACACGCACATGTAGGGTATACATATCCTTATGGGGACCGCTCATTCATTTTAATTGGAAAAATGCTAACGCTAACTATGACAACCTTAATTAACCCCTACCCTGCCCTAACCACAATCATAAGTAACCTAACAAAATACAAGAGTTTTTGCATTTTTAGTTTTTTCATAGCAGTCACCGAGTTTTATAAAATAGAGGAAACCGGTCCCCATAAGGGAAAAAAAACGGATATTTATCACGTTATGGGGACATTATGTCCCCATAAGGATAGGTAAACCCGCTCACACACACACACGCACACACACACATGCACGCACACACACGCACACACACACGCACACACATGCATGCACACACACACGCACACACACACATGCACGCACACACACACACACACACACACACACGCACATGCTTCCCATCTCACTAGCTGTACCATCATCTCTGGCAAATTAACAAAATCAGGTTGAGGAAAGAAAAAAAATGTCTGCAGCAACTCGGTTTACAATATAATGATTTCCTGCTGAAAAGAAATTAATCAAACTGTAATTGCACCCACAGAAAAAAATAAAATGCTGTCCAGCTGGCCAGCTTCCAATCATGACATGGCCTGTTCCAAAAGCGAGCAACTTTTTAGGCAGAGAGGCAAGCGAGCGGACATGGTGTGGACCAGGAGATGTAACCTCTGGTCAGAGTCACGTAGGAATTTCCTCTGTAGCCAGCTGACAGGCTAAGGAACCAGGGCTGAAACTGTGACTGAGGTCATGGCTCCATTTGAGCTGTACAAACAAGCCATGGTTTAAAACACCCGCCCATCATGTCTGGCTCTCTCACATCTTGTTGAAGATGCCATTTTTTATGGAGATTCTTCTTCTTTCTGGGTTTGGCCACTAGCAGCTTTTAATCATGACCATCTATCGCCATGTGACCTGCGCCTGCAATGTCATCTAGGAAAAATGAACCCGGTCATGGAATGAAGTCCATCGGGGAGGAGATGCTGCAATAGGGCCTGGCGTGTGTCAAGCAGCAGATACCTCAGACACAGATCCCACAGAAGGTCAGCGTGACTTTGGTACACACGCCCCTCATCCCGTAACTGGCCGAGCATCATCCTGAGATGGGATCGCAGAAGGGGGAGGGGGAGGGCCGGGAGGACACGCAGGCGTCGTTGTGGGGGGGATGCTGTGCTGGTTTTTTCCACATACAGCTGCAGTGTACAACATTCAGCAGCCAGTGAGCCAGTTCCCTGGAATTCTGTGTAATTCTGGATGGAGCATGGAGTACGCAGCTGAGGAGCAGAAATGAGCGTGCTGTCGTGCCCCTGGCAGGCAGGCACACCTAGAGACACGCGAGCTTGTGACACGCTGACGCGCAGCATCGACCACACGCGTGTGCGCAAACACATTCACGATGATGGATCGCGGTCCAGATGTTCCACACGCACTGGCTCCCAAAACCAGACACATGCAGCCCTTCGGAACAAAGCGAGTCTCTTTAGCCCTGGGGGATGCTGTTGCCAGACGGTGCCCCAGAATGAATACAGAGCGAGTAAATCCAAAGCCGTCGGGGCTTTGAAACATAGCTTTTGCCAGGTTGCTTACAGTCTCTGTAAAATGGCATTGAAGTTTAAGCATAAAAACAGATAAAGGCAGCAATAAAGACCATTAGGCATACAAATGAAATGGGGGGGGGGCAGTACAAAGAGGGAGAGCGAACAAATTAATTAGGCAGCAAGTGGAGTTTCACAACGACCAGGTAACAGGCCGAGTGTGGAGAAGAGGCCCAGGCAGAGGCCGATGCAGTGCGAGTGTTCATGTTACCCCACAGAGAAGGGTCTCTCACTCCTGTCCTCTCAGGAGGGGGGGGGCAGCTGCAGGCGCAGTGCGAGTGTTCATGTTACCCCACAGAGAAGGGTCTCTCACTCCTGTCCTCTCGGGAGGGGGGGGCAGCTGCAGGCGCAGTGCGAGTGTTCATGTTACCCCACAGAGAAGGGTCTCTCACTCCTGTCCTCTTGGGAGGGGGGGGGGGCAGCTGCAGACGCAGTGCGAGTGTTCATGTTACCCCACAGAGAAGGGTCTCTCACTCCTGTCCTCTCGGGAGGGGGGGGCAGCTGCAGACGCAGTGCGAGTGTTCATGTTACCCCACAGAGAAGGGTCTCTCACTCCTGTCCTCTCGGGAGGAGGGGGGGGCAGCAGCCACACTGGGAGGGCCAGACTGAGCAGCTTTCAGCAGCACACCAGGGTGGCCCAGGGAGGTACCGCAGTGGTGAGAGGCCGCGGGTTTTGAGGGGACGGCTGGGGGGCTGCGTGCGTCATCATGCCCCCCCCCCGCCCCCATGCCCACCGTTCGCAAGCCGCCTTAAAGGGTCTCACCTGAAGCTTTGATCCTAATGACTCGACACTGAGGACTAAAATAACTGCGAGGCGTGTGAAGGCCAGTGCAGCTGCTTATTAGCGGCGGCTGCTGACGTTTCTGTGCCGTGACGGGAAGCCATGTGAGCTCATCCGATCCCAGCAGATGGCTGCTTTTATCACAGACAAACCCATGTGACCCGAAATCTTTCACTTACGCCGCACTGCATTGTGACGGTTTTATTGTGACACGCAGTTTGTTGCAACAACTGGAAGAAGTCCATCAGGAGCCATGGCTCAGTACTCAGTACTCAGTACTCAGAAACATCTGCCTCCCACATCTGGGAGGACTGATTAGAGTTAAACCACAGCACCTCCTGGTAAGCCAGGAAATCGAAGCTCAGGTTACTGCGCCCACGTTCCCATAACAGCGTCTGATTAAGCATGCAGAAAAAACAGTAACGCACAGACATCACTGGCTGGACATTAGGGCAATGCAGTTACTCATAGTCACTGTGGTGAGAAGCAGCTAAATGCCACTTGAATAAGATGTTTGGATTTTTGTAAGAATAATTGATCTGTGAGTGAGTGAGTGAGTGAGAGTGAGCCAGCGAGTGAATGAGTGAGTGAATGAGAAAAAGTTTCTTAAGGGATGAAAAGAGGAGTCATTTAAAGGTTTAAGGATTACAGTATCGGCTCATTTGCTGTCTGCTTTATGGAGGCGTTTGCGTTGTGTCAGTCAGATATTGACCTTTGACATCCTTTTCCTCCTTCCCACAGAGTGGTTTCTCCCTTGTGAGCCGCAGCAGTTCCGGAATGTTTGGAAAAGGTATCGCTGAAGCAGCACGCTGGCAAATACGTCCCACACAGATAAAGCCTTTCACCCTGCAGGGTCTGTGCCGTGTGTGTGTGTTTAGTGAGACTGAATATATGTACATATCTGTGTGCATGATGAGGCAGCAAACTAATGGACGTAAGTGCAGATCCCATTACGGAACATGTCTTTCATTTAAGCAGTATTTGTCAAAAGGGTGTTTTTTGGGAGGTGTAAAGAGGAGCGGCTTTGTGAGCACTGTGGATATTTGTGTCCCCAGCACAGTGACATCCTGCTTCCATTCAGTGCCACAGGAAGAGAAATGCATTTGCTGAGTGCTTCAATTCACAGGCAGTCTTTCCCTGGTGATGGACTGGATCCTGCACAGTATATCAAATTGCATAGAAAATTATTATTATTATTATTATTATTGTTATTATTATTATTATTATTATTTTACAGACCCCCCCCCCAACACACACACTGTTACACCATGATTTCTTCTCATTATACTCACACACACAGAGTACCAAAGACGGTGCGCACTGATTTACGAACAGTTGCCGGATCACCTTTATGTCAATAGGAATATAGTGCCACACATACATGAATTTACAGGAAAGCTGGGCAGCTACATCGGCCTATAGCAATGCAGGTGTAACACTACCCCAGTAATGACACATGTAAGCCACACTCGGCCAGAGCTCAGCTACAGAATAACAAACAGTGCGGGGGGGGGGGGGGGGTACAACTCCCCAGCATGCCTGCTGAGCCCCCCCCAGGTGCCCAAAGGGCGCTGACCGAGCAGGGTGGAAATTTACAGCAATGTCCTCTTACTGTAGACGGCTTTTTCCACTGGACAGGAGATCGGCTGGGAGGCAGAAAGGAGAAGCTCGTGGGACAGGGTGGGGAGACTGGAAAGGGGGCGGGGGGGGGCACAGGGGAGGGTGCGAGTACTGCTGCAGTTTGCTGATGTTCCTTTGGGCAGGTTTTCAACCAGAATTGCTCCTGTAAATACAAACAAACGGACAAAAACGTACAAGCACCCCTGTTAAAAATTTATTGACAAAAAGAGAAATGAAAAACAACCAGAGAAAATGCAGGTGGCAAATGATCAAACGTATGTATCAGGCGGCATAAGGCTGAGACCTGAGGGGTGAATGGAGAGTAACTGACATAACTAATGTCATGATGATCATTAAAGAATTCACCGTCATGCCTGTTTAAGGGACTATATGATTATAGAGTACAGGGCCACAGTACACGAAAATAATGCACCAAAACAAATTTACCATCCGATCATGAAGTACTATGTATGATTCTGCATATGTTTTTTAGGTCCATATTCTATCACCACAGAAAACTCCAGCTCAAAATGTAATACAAATTCTATCTTTGGTAGTCTTTTAATATCAGTTATGAATATGAAACTGTTAAAATATACATCTCCTATAAATAACTGAAGACAACTGCAGTCCACTTGGAGCTTATTCTTATTTTTTGACATGCAACTTTGTCAACAATATGCAAATATAAAAAAATACAGTACTATTCAAACGTAAGAAGCCCCTGACACTGTATGAGGCTGGAAGAACAATGGAGAGGTGGTTAAATGTGACGTGATTAAACGTGAGGTTCTGCGTTCTCACATTTGGCCATCGAGAGCCAGGCTGATGCTGAGAATTCTCCATTTTAAATAGACGTGCCACAGAAAACCTTTAAGAAGCTTCTCCTGTAGAGAAGAACAGGATATTATGCGTGCTCACATGTTCATTGTTGGAATTACATTCCCCTGAACAGGGAGGAATTGTTTCAGAAATAATGACAATGTGGCAGCACATTGGCTTGGTCAGTGAGAGCCGCGGCTCGGGCTGGTGGAGTCGTCCGGGTAGCCAGATGGCCGTCCTGCGCGGTGCTTGTGTGCTCATCAAAGGCCCTCTCTTCAGCTGGTCTCGTTCACATAGTGCTAGAAAGAGAGCAGAGCGATAGGAGAGAAAAGGCGAGCGAGAATGTGGGGGGGGCGGGGGGGGGGGCACGGTGGTGATGCGAGATCCACAGGGAGCTTGCATTTGGATTTTAATGCAATCCCATTTAACTTTGATTTAAAGGATTTTTTCATTTCTGTTTACCACCACGAATCTAATTAAAAAGACCCCCTACAGAGACACAATTTTAAAATAAACTAATTTGATAGAGGAGGCTTTTAAGACAAGCCAGGAAGTAAGCAGCAGAGACCGAGGGCATGTCGGAAGCCTAAATGCCGGTGGGATGCAGCGGATGGACACAGTAAACACTACCAGAGAGTCGTGGAGAGAGACTGGAACGACATTAGGCCCATTGTCAGTATGTTATGTTATTGTGGTATGATAAAGTGCTAAATTATACATTAATGAGAATCTCTAAGCTTCCGGTGGAGGCTTGTAACTGCATTAGCAATGGCCGTATCAAAGCAGCGCCCTCCGCAGCTGCATGTGGGCGGCGGGGTGGGGGCGGCTCCAGCAGGCAGCTGCCCGCTGATGGAATGCCGGGGGGGCAGCTGGCAGCGGCGTGTGGGGCAGGGCTGCGCTAACGTTCCCCGTGAGGCCGCCGCTACGTGGCTTTTTCACTGCCTCCCAGCACGAGGCTGACTAATTTCAGCCGTCACCTGCTTTAGGAAGCGCAAATAATTTGCTGATTGGGGCCATTTTCACTCAGGCACCTTCCTGTAGCCTGTGAATGCCACTGGGTGACATATTCTGTCGTCACGTCCATCCATCCATCTTCCAGGTGCATTTCTTGGACAGCATCATGGGTTCTGTCAAAGTAACGACTTAAAATACTTTTCCTTATGTAAAAGCTGGGCGAGGCTGCCCCCCCCCCCCCACACACACCGGGAAGCAAGGCTGCATTGCTGTGTGCACTTTTCAGCATGCTCTGACTTGGTTTGTTTAGTCATTTAGGGAGACACCTTTCCTTCTGAAATGGTAACAACTTTATTCATTAGCATAATATTGTCAATCTATGTAGTTGATGGCTTCGAAGGTTCAGCTCTGTAGGTTTGAGTTGTGTCGGATCTCTGGCCTGTATGGCTGATGTATCTGTAGGAGCTGCTTGTGCTGTCTGTGAGGTTGCAGCCCTGCACACCCTGGTACTTACAGTACAGCTGTTGCATGTTTGTTGCAGTAACGCTGCCGGCTCTCCTCTCTCTGCAGACTGGGACAGCTGCCCTACAAGACGGAGGACCTGGCCCAGCTACTGCTAAGACCTGCCCCTCGAGACCGGATCCCTGCCCAAGATGCCTTGCTGCACCCCTACTTTAACACCCTGCCGCCGCCTCTGATGCACCTCAGAGACAGTATGTACTCGCAACCATACTTGAATATATGTCAGTACAGTACTCAACTGCACACTGCACAAACATGTACTTCATTAAGTATACTGCAGTAGAGAATACTACCTCATAACACAGGACAGCATTCTACATCAGCATGATTGATGCTTGATACATGCTTGAGCAATCTACATATCACACTACCGCATGGTACTTAAACCGGCAGAGTACTGTAGAGTACGGTTCAATATAATTTACAATTCTGCAGCACAGCATAATATATCATACAGTAGCAAACCTTAATAACTGTACAGGTAATTCATAAAATACTGCGAATGGCACAATAATTAGATATATTTTCTTTTAGTTGTGAAAATAAACATCCCAAGTAAACCACATTTATAAGGCATTTGTTAGTCAGGCACTGGAAAGCAGTTTACCAAGAGAAATATATTCTACTGTTACTGAGTTGTCTGTCAGTGTGACCTTGGGGGGGAAGAATCACTCGCACTCAGACCCCCCAGCCTCATTATCACAGGCAGATCGAGTTCAAAGGCTAAATGTGTGCAGGTTTTTGGGTGGGGGGGGGGGATGCGAGCCCCTGTTTCAGGTGCTCTCTGAGCCACACGGCCTGTCACTGAGCACCACTAAGTCGATACCTGCAGTCAGAGCACCACTGGGAAGTGGCAAAACTGCAGGAGCGTCTGTTGCTGTTAACAATGCGGATGAAAACCCACCGATGCAGCCAAGGACCCTAACCCTGCTTTTGTAGAGAGACAGAGATGAGACGCCGGAAGCGATTTAACCCAGGCGGCGTGCAGCCCCACCTCCTTGGCAGACAGCAGAATTAAGATGTTAAAGGACCTTTTTGGGGGGGATGCCAGGCTCTAATGAGGACTCATTATCACAGTGGTGTGCAACAATCAGAGGGACCCACAGAAAGGCAGACCACCCTTTACCCTGCCTTTATCCCCCCCCCAGCTCTCACCCACTGCCAGAAAAGCTCCCCACTGTCAAACACATCTAAACCGGCAAAAAACAATGTGGTATTTCATTTATATAATGACCCGTGGATGTAATTTATTCACCAGTTTCATTAACGCAGTTGGAATCTCAGAGCCTCGAAAACCTTCGGAGAAGAAAGACAGCAACTGCACCCGATCATGGCATCGGGGGCGAGGCTGAGCTGCGAAAGCCCCCAGCGCACAGGAAGCACAACACGTACAAAGCGGGCTCCAGCAGGAAATGGCAGCCTGTATTATCCCTGCGTATCAGCATCGGCACAGTCATCGTCCACACACGCTCCAACGTCTGAAACATCTACCCATATTTACACGTGAAAAGCAATAGGAAACTATTTTAATTTGTCTTTCACTTTGGAAACAGAGAAAAAAATTAATGCATTGCTTAAAAAAATGCATTAGAAATATTGGAAAAGGCTTTCTTTGGCTTCAATGGATCTGCTCCCTTGACCGCTGATAGCCACCACAGGAGGGCGCTGCAACAGAAAGACTCAGAATGAGTGTCCTCTGATCGTGGCCAGATCCCCGTAGCTTTTGCTTTTCATCAGCTAAGTTAGCAGCAGGGTCACCTGCAAATAAATCAGACACTCCTGAATGTAGATATCTGGAGCGGGAGCATTCTTCCTTCTGGTGCAGCTTTTCAAATCATCCTTCTCACTGAAGCCAAATCCACCAGACAAGCCTCTAGAGGAGTGTCATTATGTCAAAGTGGCATCCGTCACCACGGCTTGAGGAGCCACGGGTGTGATCCTGAAGGAAACATGGGATCGCGGTGCCCAGCCCCCCATTCCTCATGATCAGAGGCTTCCTTTCAAAGCCGCCTGCCTGCCTTAAAACACAGCACAGGTTTAATGGGCATCACCCTTGACCCTCTGCATCTCCATTTCTATTATCTCCTTCTCACAACCAGCGTTGAGACTTTGAAGGTTTCTCACAGAGTGAGGCATGTCTGAGACAGAGAGCGTTTTCCTTCGCGTGGCACCAGAATAGCTTTGAACGCTCTCCATGCCGGCTGCCCTGCCCTTAAAGGCCCTCTTCATAGCCTGGCTGCTGGGTGTTAGCCTGTTGCTAACCGCAGTGTCGATGTAACTGCTTCCTACGGAGAACAGAATGGCGCTTTGGCTGAGGTGCAGCGCTCACACCACACGGCACTCCGCTTTGGTCTGTACCTCCACACAGCTTCCAGACAAACCTTAATTACACACGGTTCAAAGTGCTCTTGCCCCAGCAGACTACTGTTGTTTTTTTTACTTTGTCTGGTGTGATGCTGTAACACTTTGAATTGGGCCACTGTAATGTTCCATGCATTTAAACATTCCTTACCCGGCCATTTATTTTGAGTTGCCGATTTTGTTTAGCCTTTTTTCGGAATAAGCTTCGCCTGCAGACTTCAAACATGGCGCTGCATTCCAGGACGCCTGGCTCTGTGTGTTATGTTTAGGGAGCAGAGAGCAGATAAAATCTTGCCACTTCCCTCCCTCCCGCTGTTTATCCCCAACGGGAACGTGAACGCATCGGCCCGCATAGCGTCTCGGCAAATCCCAGCTCCCCATGACCCAAGCCTCCCCGTCTCGGGGGGGGGGGGGGAGCACGGTGGGTGGCCTAATTACATCATTGCTCCGGCTGCCTCAGTATGTATGTGGCCCAGTGGACCCAAGGGGCCCAGAACCGGCAGCAAACCCAGCCAGTGGCATGACACCCCCCACCCACGCTCTTTGGTCGAGCTCAGTGAGACGTGCCGTATCTAACATCCGTGTCTGTGCGCCTGTGTTCTGCAAATAACAAATTGCCTTCCTCTCCTTTTGCGCCCGTCTGCAGCAGTGTCCATCTTCAAGGTCCCTGGGGTTCGACTGGAGGCGGAGGCCAGGGATATCTTCAGTCCTGGCGGGAGGATAAAACCCTCTCACACCCCCCTCACCAAGTGCTGGTGATCAGCCTCTGGCATCTGTGTAGCCACCCAAAACCCCTGGACATCAGCCCTCGTGGGAAGGACCACAACACACACCTCACCAGCATTCAGCCCTGTTTGTGCTTATCCCTGCGCCTCCAACAAATATCCCATGTGTAAGAAGACCACATGGGCAGAAAGTGGCAGTGTGGTGCTGAGGCTGGGGGGGGTCCTTGTGGTCCCCCTTGCAGACATCCCACCTTAGTGATATCGATTTCAGGGAGGCAGATGAGGGGCATCCGGAAGGGTGGGGCTGCTAGCCAATGCTTGGCTGGTATTACAGTAGTACCAGGGGGGTCAAATTTGCTGACCGGGGCTAGAGAGTGGTGATAAAATTTGGGATGATGTTATTGCCGGATAATTTCACCACCAACGACTGATTTACTGGACATTGCACATCATTTGCGGGTGTCGGGGAGCAGTTGTCAATTTGCGGGAGAGTCTGGGACCTTCCGGAAGGTGTGGGATGTCTGCCCTTGCCCCAAAGCTGATGGCCCACCATTACACCGGAGAGATGTGAGCCAGTATAGGCAGGCTAAGATGTGCAAATTATCCAGGGGTAGCTTCCTGTTTCCAAAACGGTTCCTAAAATTTTTAGAACATCAGGCTTTAGCTGTGTGTCCATTTTAGTGTGTTTGAGAAAAGAAAGACAGATGATGAGTGGAGAGATTTTTAAATGTTATTTTGCAGTTTGTACAGCTCCATTGTAAAATGAAGCCATAAATAATATGATATGTGACAAATCTCTCGTATGACTCACACTGTGTTTTATTTTGCAAGATGTATAAAAAAAAATAATAGCTACATGAGTAATAAGAACAGTTGTATATTTATATATTGAGTTCTGTATATCCATATATAAGAAGTATTGAAATTATAATACATTGACCAACACTACATAAGTGAACCTAAGCTTCCCAAACGTTTGCTGATTCCTACATGGGGAGAACGGGCAGCCTTGGCTGTTACTGTGTTTCCTCCACGAGGCCAAATGGACTTTATGCTGGTGCTCATTGAGAAGAAAGTGCATGTGCAGCTAGCCATGGAAACCTTGTCATGAAGCTTTGCATCTTGGGCTACCACGCAACACAAAGGCCAATGGTAAAAGGCCTCTGGGACTGGTGTATGCTGGGATGGTGATGGCCTGTCTGTGTATAGTCAAACTATGTATTATTTTGAATGCTAATGGGACAATTATTGGCATTGTGGGAGGGGTTAAATCTTCCGGGCCTTCTAGAGACATTTTGAGCTGCCAATGGTCTGCCCTCCTCCGCCCCCCAATATGCACTCATGTATTTTCAATACAGTAATTGGTTCCATGCAACTTTCTGCATAGGATTGAATGTATAGGACTGGATTGGTCATGGCTAAACTGATCAACAATGACAAAATATCTTACAAACCAAAGGATTTTGTTTGGTGAATTACAAATCTTGTTCCTGTAATTTTGAAGGTGCCTGAGTTTAAGGGTTTTCCCCTATGAGCGCATGGACATCAGTTCACCAAAGTGACCAGCTGTTTCCAGGAGAGTAAACTGCCTTGGGCCATGGAAACCACAGGCCTTTTTGGTCTAGTGCAAAGTGCCATGGACATCTTAGCACAAATGGAGTATTTTAGGAAGCTGGAGAGAATCCCTCATGCAAAACCGAGGCACAGTATTCTACACAGACCAGAAGGCAGTTTAGGGTGGCTAACCGTCATTCGTATAATCAAAATATTCATTCCTTGAAAGCAGAAGACTCTCATAATGAGTAAGAAGCATACTTTGGTGTGTTTCAAAATTCAAAATGAATTATGACTAGCAATATGAATTACAGCAGTGTTAATAAGGATGTACATGTTTTTCTTTGTATCTTCATGTATTTAAATCGTTACAGTGCACTAAGACTGTAAAATGCCCTTTTGTGTGTGTGGGCATCAGGGCAGCCTAATGAGACCTGATTGTGTGTCGCTTTGAACCAATGTTGACTAATAAAAGAGTATAAATGATGGTGTTCTTTATAGACTTGGATTTTAACTTTTGCCACATGTGATGATGAAATCCTTTATTATTTTTACAATTTTACTTGGCTGTTTGTCTGAATAAGTGCCCCACATGTCCAAGCACACAAACAGTCAAACTGACAACAATTGGTAGAGATCACTGCCAAGAGATATTTTGAAAACAGACTGAGGCTGCCAAGAATCCTTTGACTGCTGCAGATTGATGTAACTCTTTATTAAATTAAGCTTTTAATGACACAAATGAATTAAATTGCATTTGACGCTGATCAGTTTTATTGTTTGAATAACATCCCACGCTTAACATTACAGAAGTGCACGGTAAGTGTTTACAAATGATCGACTCAAGCAAAAAACTAACTACATATGTACTTGGAATTTCTTGTTTCAATGCGATTTACAAATTCTTGGTCTTCAAAGTTTGTCAGTTGATGAAGCTTTGGCGAGCATCTTTAGCAGGTCCCGGGGTAATACTGAAGGCTCCTATTGCACAATGGTCCCCTTTCTTTCCGGTAGTGAGAACCTGCTGCAGAAACAGCTCCGGAAGAGCAGCTTCCACGTAAACAAAGAAGAAAGGGACAGCAGCACTCAGGTATCTCTAGTTTCTACAAAGTGCTCAGCCTATAGGACTTTGGGCCAACTGAAATGCTAATAGGATTATTAGCCAAATGGTTCTAGTTTAGAGAGATTAGAAATTTAGGAATGTACTTATCTAGGAGGGGTATGGCGCTGGTGTCGGGGGAGGGATCATTGATGTGTCTTTGTTTTGTTTTGTTCATCCCTGTTATCTCTTTCAGTAATCTTTGGCTGGATTAAATTACATTTTTTAACTCTCTAAGTCAGTCAATTGTGTTGTTGCAATATCACGGAGAGATAAAAAGGATTTGGCATGAATTTATCTTTCATGTAAACTCTAAAGCTTTTGTTTTTAATTTATAAGTAGCTTGTAATAAGAAATTCCTAAGGAAATATAAAAACATATATATTTAAAAAACACGAAGTTGAGAAAGACATCAAAGCTGCATGTGATCACATTGAAGCCTATTACTAATCCTCAGAAAATGCTAAATAAAATGCGGTAACTCTCTACTTGAGGGGGTACAAATAACTGTTGCTCATTTACTCCTCAAGAACAAATCATGAAATAATATAGTTCCTGCATGAAATACATGAACCCTTATGACTGATTAATGATGAACCAACATGGGATCAGTACATAACTGACACTTTGTTTCTGGTTAATTAATACATTAAGTAAGGGTGTAGTACTACATTATTCATGCCCCCTCAAGTAAAGTTACCTAAAATCTTAACAAATGCCACATACTCAAGGAAATGTTTACGTCTTTATGGGATTTATTTAGTTTGGTAACATGTACCTAGACTATTAAACAAAGTAAAGTTTTAAATGGCTTGAATGGCATCAGTTTAGTGGTGAGATAATCGCAGGTACACAGGCACACAGGCACACAGGTACACAGGTACACAGGCACACAGGTACAGGCACACAGGCACACAGGTACACAGGCACACAGACACACAGACACACAGACACACAGGCACATGGACGCGCCGGTTACCAGCCTGACTCTCTATCTGTGCCCAGCCCCTGGTGGGGAAGCCTGAGCTCGTCAGTCATTTTTAGCAGCCCAGAGCCCAGCTCCCCGGTATGGCAGTGCCCCCCCCCCATGGGCACAGTGACCAGTCCTTTGGAATTCCAGGGGAGGCTGAAATCTTCTTCTCCACATCGTATGGGGGCAGGGAGCCACACCCTCTGCAGGCTAGGGCAGCGAACCCCACCCTGAGTGAAAGTTGTACGTGGTGTGCCCGGGGGCTTGGAAGGGCTGTCCATGGCTGAAGTATCTAACCCTGCAGAGCTGACCGCCCCCCACCCCCCCACACACGCCCCTGAGAGGGCTCCATCAGTGGGGGAAGGGTGGTGGGTGAGATAGGATGGGGAGACACACTAATCAAAGATCATCCCTTTGCCCTGGGGGATGATCTAATCATTCTGTCAGGGTCTCCACTAGGAAGATGGAGTCCTTACTGCACAATGGGCTGAAACTATACACTGCCTATGGTGGCTCATAGTCTGTGAACCTGAGTCCTGGTGACGAGCCTTACCCAGCTTCTCTTTGTCCATTTATGGAGTATATATTACAGCGCAGAAGGTACCCATAGCATTCTTTTTGTCTTTATGTCTTTTAAGGCACGGAGTCAATCAGTTTGTCACCTTTACAATCTTAGTAGCTGTAGTAGGCCTACTAATGCTGTCAGGATTCAGTAGGTGTTTTTTTCTGGGACAAATTCTCCTTTTCCACTCATTGTCACAGAATCATATGCCGCACATACTGAGCAAGAGTCAAACACCACTGGGTGGCGCTATAGGATATGCAAAATTTACAATGTTCATACAATAAACAGGCAAAAATAAAAATAAACAAATTTTCCTGTTAATACAGATGTATAGAACACGCTATATGGATTACCGACAGTTGTGTACTGTGTTGTTGATTAAGACCAAGCAGTGGTAAATATGAATGCTGTGGTGTGGCTGGTGTGATCTTCAGAGTCTCTGGGGTTTATCTGAAACAGCATGTCCATCATGCCTGTTATCTCCCAGCCTCTTTTGGGTTTCAATGACATAATACAAAACAGACAGACAAGAACAGATTAACAAGACGAGAATTTTTAAGTTTCCAAAAGTTTCACAGGACACACTGGTGACTCAATTAAGCACTACATTTCGAAGACTTTTCCAGATCAGATGGGGATTGGAACTGTTTCTTTAGAATTTCTGAAGAAATCCCCAATTAATATGAGCACAGGAAAATGCAGACAACCATCAATAAACAATAAAACACGCTTTTTAAATTTCTTTAGCTAACCTTTCTGGGTCTCATTTTCCACAGTATGACTTTCTGTTATATTTGTGAAGTTTTTAGGTTAATTAGACAGCTAGGCACAGTGAGTTGGTGTTATAAATTCTAATTTAATCTGATTCCTGCCTTCACTTTACTGTCACTGTTTCAGGATTTAAAAACCCCATGAATACTTCACCAAGGCACAGTGTGCTCTGTGTGACAACATAATTACAGATATTCTGACCGAAATGCCCTGATCTGCCTTTCAAACCAACTACTCACACGACTCCTGAACGGCACCACAAGCCTGCTTCTGTTTCTCCTTGGGCTGATCTGTCCTTGTCTGCTCGCTGGAGCCATTTTCATATTCATTGGCAGGGAGATGGAGAGTCTTTCCTACTTCTTAGGAGTTGGACTTCCAGCTCGTTTAAAATGGATCATCAGTAGCTCCTCTGTGAAAACTGCCAATGTAGCCACAGCGGAACAACCCCCCCCCACCCCAGCCCCACCCCAAAGTTTCTCCCCATAATTCCTCTTCTCAGCTCCCAAATGAAGGCTGCCCTGGGATTGTGCCTTGGCAGGCTGCCTCACATCAAGGCCTGCACACAACGTCGTTTGAAGGGATCTTTGCCGAGAGCTCATTGCCCGACGCAGCAACCCAGCCTGCCTACTCCATTAGGCTTACATACACGTCCAGCGTGCCTCTCGGGCAAGCTAAGCTGAGGCTGAAGCTGCCAGAGCGAGCGAGAAAAAGGCCCTGTGTGTACAGAGTCCAAATACACATGCGCACATCCGACCAGACGGGTGCCGCATATCTGACAGGACCTTAGGACACGTGTGATTAGCGCAAACCGCTAATGACGTCACCAGTGACATCGCCAAGACTTCAGAACTGTGCCTGACATTATGACTAGTTTTAGGGGGAGGAAAAGCCTAGATTTACATATGATCAGTATTGCAACGAGAAGCAAAATATCTACATATCTTACTTTGGTGTGATCGCGATTTCTCACTCTCTGCCCCAGTGTGGTTCAGCATCAGGTATTGTATATGTTACACACATCTTTTTCATTAATTAAATTATGACTGTTGTGTTTATTTATGTATATTGTGCCCGAGATTAATGGGATCTATTGTTCATTGTTTCCTCCTTTTACTCTGTCAAACTAACAAGCAAACAGACAAAGTCTTTTTGAAGGGAATACATTTTGGAACCCATCTGTTAAGTGTCTTCTCAATACACTTTCTTCCCCAACATTTACGTGGCATATTGCTAGAGGTGACAGGCAATAGGGCAAAGCCTGGTCTCTCACCCCCACCCAGCACCCCTCTGCAAATCAGCCCAGGTGTCCCTTACAGCACCTCTGCCCAAGAAAAACAAATTCACATTTGGCCTGTGTCTTGGTATCTGGTTGTAATACATCCCAATACCAAAAAGCTGCTTAGGTAAAAACACAACTAATAACAATCATTCATTCAGTCAATCAATCAATTAAAATACTATTATTACATGTTTAAAATCATTTAGTGTCAAGGGTTTATAAAAATGTGTCACGGTATGAGAAAGTATCGCAGGCAAACTCTATATTCTTCCAGCCCTGTCTCCTCCAATCAAATGACAAAAAAAAAAGAAATTTCCTGAAGTTGCACTTTGTGCAACAAGAAGAAGTGAACAGTAAAAATGTGTTTATCAGCTGATTGCTTTGTTGCAGGAAGTGGTATGAAAGAGACCTCCGGCTAAAACCGGCACAGGTCAGCTCTGCCAGCATCTCAGCCTGTTCTGATCAATCAGGACAGAGGACGTGCTAATGACACCCAGGGCTTGTGTAAGGACTCTCACGTGGGCGAGGTGACAAAAAGCAGAAGGCTAAAGGCACCAGGAGTAGGTGTGTAGGGAGGAAATACATTATTTACATCACTTGGTCAGCAGAAATCATTACCAAACATGACTTAGTGATCCTAGGTCACCTGTGTACACAGCTGGACACATGCAGATGTAACTGAAGCTCAGTATCTTTGGGAAGGCCGTTACATCTGTGTCCTTCCCAGAACCATCTCTGCCCCATAATTCTTCCCATTGACATCATCAAAGTTTTGCTACATTGTTACATTTGCCACATTGTTGCACAATCTTAATCCTCCAGTCGTCCCCCCCCACCACCACCATATTCAGATGCTCTTTGGCAGGTGTCTGTGGCAACAACACAGATAGACTTGCTGTTGATATATGTCTGCTCACCCTTGCTGGGTCAGTGGAAGTCTTCCTGTGGTGCGAGCGTTACAGCAGACAGAGTGCAAAAACACCAAATCCTATGTCCTAAGAGGGAGGGGCTTTCACTTCACCCCCCCCCCCCCCCACCACCACCACCACCACCTCCCTCCAGACCAGTAATGAAATAAATGAAGATCACATCACACCTACAGGTTACATGGTGGTGACAGGAATGGAGGAGACCATATGTGTTGGGTCTGGTCACAAATCCCTCCCCCGACATGGAGGGGGCTCCTCTCTGCAGGCAGGCTGCCTCACCACAGGGGGGGTCCTGACACCACCCCTCCCTTCCCCACAACCAAGACAAATGGCCACAGAGTTTCTCTATCTTTTCAAAAAGCTTTATTGTCTAAGAGGGTGAGGAACGTAACATTGCCACTGTCCAATCACTCTGAGAGTACAATGAAGACCCAGCTGTAAATCTTTAAAAATATTCTAAATAAGAACTTTCATACTAAGTAAGTACCCCTCACGTTACCCTTACTCATTTCTTAGAGAGAAGTGCTTATTCTTAGGTGACAAACAGAAGCAATAATCAAAAATACAGTCCTCAGCACCTCAGACCACAAAGCTATACTACAGCACATGCTCACTTTTTCTCACAAAAAAGGACCAGCGAGTTACTAAGGTATCAACTTACAATCATACTTAACCCACCACATGAGAAAAACAGCTGGAGAAGGAGGGCCTGAGAATGAATGACTCAGGACATAAGTACCATGTCAGAAACGACGTCGATTCTTCAGGAAAATAATAAACTGAAATGTAGGCTGAACTGGAGAAAAGGGAAGACAGAGAGAGAAAAAAAACAAGGGTGAGAGAGAAGATCAGTGAGCTGTGCACATCGTTGAGAGAGTACATTGTCC
Organism: Paramormyrops kingsleyae; assembly: GCF_048594095.1. Taxonomy (NCBI): domain Eukaryota; kingdom Metazoa; phylum Chordata; class Actinopteri; order Osteoglossiformes; family Mormyridae; genus Paramormyrops; species Paramormyrops kingsleyae. Next base: position 35,194,747 of record NC_132797.1, on the reverse strand, counting down.
TGCCGAGCTCTTAAACGTATCTAACGAGCATCCAGGAACAAAGACTGATGGATGGAAAGGAAACAAACGCTGAGAAAAGGCAGGACAGGAAAGCTGAGGACGTCAATGAGTAGACAGTTAAGACACACAAACCATAAGGCATTGAAGGTGCTCAACTTTTTATATTAAAGCGCAAACCTACATTTGAAAGTATTACAGCTCAAACGAACATCTTGCAAAAAAAAAAAAGGACGGGATGAATTTCCAAAGTCAGAGAAAATGAATAACCTCACAAATCATTGCCTTAATAGGTCAGCACCTGAAGGATTATGAATAGGATTTATCCCAGAACATTCCTCAAGAAATTAAACTGAAAAAAGCTGCAGGCAGCTGTAAATGAGTCATTGAAAGTGAAATATACCCTTTATTTTAATTCCATTATAAACATTATCTTGAAGGAAACAACAATGCATGAGGTTCCTTTGTGATTCACACACTCAGTAACTGTTTCTGCTATTAACATGTCAACTACAGGCCTTCATTGGCATGGAGATTGCAGGAGCCAAAGGAGACTCAATTAAAGAGAGAGAAACATCTCTATTGTTGCCAGGAAAGCACCTTAGCGCTGGTTTGGGGGTATATGACAGCAAGCCCCCGCTTTACAGTGGAGATGTGCCGCACTTTGGGGGATATTGCAGACCTCACTTTGCTCCAACTGAGATTTTTGAGACTGGGGAGGAAAAGAGAGTCCCAGGGAAAGAGGATTAATTCCTGAGATGTCTGATTGTGTTTGTCTTTCACACCCCCTCACCTTTCCAGGGCAGATGGGATCCCAGGGGGGAGGAGCGGCCGAAAAGCACTGAAGGAAGGGACCCCCACAGGCTTGGCCCCTGCACCCTTCCCCCCACCCCCAGTCACCCCCGTGTTCCCTCACCTCACGCATTAGCATAGCTCTCCCACAGAGACCCGGGTTAGACTGGGCTTCTGGCACCTGGACTCTGGAGGCTGCCCCCACCCTGCATCCACACGCTGCCCCCACCCTGCATCCACACCCTGCCCCCACCCTGCATCCACACGCTGCCCCCACCCTGCATCCACACGCTGCCCCCACCCTGCATCCACATGCTGCCCCCACCCTGCATCCACACGCTGCCCCCACCCTGCATCCACACGCTGCCCCCACCCTGCATCCATCCACACGCTGCTCCCACCCTGCATCCACATGCTGCCCCCACCCTGCATCCACATGCTGCCCCCACCCTGCATCCACACGCTGCCCCCACCCTGCATCCACACGCTGCCCCCACCCTGCATCCACACCCTGCCCCCACCCTGCATCCACACGCTGCCCCCACCCTGCATCCACACGCTGCCCCCACCCTGCATCCACACCCTGCCCCCACCCTGCATCCACACGCTGCCCCCACCCTGCATCCACACGCTGCCCCCACCCTGCATCCACACGCTGCCCCCACCCTGCATCCACACCCTGCCCCCACCCTGCATCCACACGCTGCCCCCACCCTCCATCCATGGTGCTCTCAGGAGTCTGGGAGAGCAGCAGCCCACAGATGCCAGCTGCATCAGCGAGAGACTGCAAATAAACACAAATAAAGATCGGGGAGGCAAGGAGACGAGGCGACCGGCTGGGGACCACACAGGGCATGAGCTGGCACCTTCACCAAACACCAGTGTGGGATTCCGGTTAAAATCACAGCATACTCAAGTGTGGCAGAGTGACAGTAAATCTGTACTTGACTAGGAAAATGACAATGAGACTAGAAAACAATACTATTGTTGTGAAATAAAACAAGGACGATAATAGCAACAGATTAAAGGCAAAGTAAGATTAAGCTAATTATGATTACATTCCAATGAAAGAGCCCCAGTGCTCAAAACCAGGGGTGAGAGTTTTGCATTAGTGTCACTTCCAAAGTTAATAATGAGAATCTTGAAATATGGATTTTTTAGTTTCTGCCTCTAATTCCGGAAAAGAGTATAAATAACAGACTTACCAAAGATCTGTGCAGGAATGCGGCCATAATACCTTCATAACGTGTAATTTGATTAAGAAGGCAATGTTTTGTATTATGATTTAAAACAGCATCCATCTGCTGATTTATGTGCAGATTTATGTCATAAAGTGATAGTGGACATGGGAAGCTGTTGACAGGGGAGACAAATCCAATGACACCATAAGTGACATATTTAGCCAGATGTATCCATTCAATAATATGAAACCATCATATTAACTTTAACCCATCTTAACCCAATTCATAATCTTGTATACAAAGCAATTAGAAAGTCAAGATCTTATCTTGACCGACTTACAAGCTCATGTGTCCTGCTCATGAACATGCGGCCCAAAGACATCTCCATTCGCACGGATCTCATGTAGCTCTGTTCACGTGATGCCGGAACTTGGGCAGCTTTGATGCACGGGCAGACGTTTCCCTATTGGTCATATGCAAACACGCTTAGCCCCCATTATTCACACACATATAAACAGTAGCATAGTCTGTCACAGACCTCTAACCTTCACATGCCTTAAAGGACCCTGCCATTACACTCAGCAGCAATGTATCTAAGCAGATCTCCGCTTGCAAAACATCTACCTACAGCAGCTGCTAACTTTTCAGGCTTCTCTAAATAAAAGTGGAATAACTACTGTCCAAACACTGAACACATGCAGACGGCACAAACAAGAAATACCTTACTAATGATATACAGTAGAGTGCAAAATCTTAGGCAGGCAAAGAAAATGTTTAAAGCTATTTATCTGGGTAGCAAGTGCAAATTAACAGTAGCACAATACAAACTACGAAGAATTTCTTCCGTTCTCCAAAAAGTTACTGATGTCTTTTTGGGTGGCTAGATGAACACCACCTCAGTTCCCAAACTGCTCAGGGGCACCTCAGCCATCCCATGTATTCATTAAATTTAACAACCAGCTAACTTAATCAATTACCTTAATTAGTTAAATAACTCAATAAGATATTGATTAACCAAAGATTGTGTGCTAGCAACTGAGTTAAAAAAAAATACACGTGTGTATTAGACGACTTTAGGGGAGGTTTTGAAACGGCTACGCTGACACACCTTGACAGACATCATATAATTTTACACCAACATGAAGGTCATTTGAACATCATTTTCTTTGACTGTTTAAGACTTGCACAGTACTGTAGAAGCATGTGACTTTGAAAGGCCATGTCAGAGCCACCCCTGGCTGTGCTGTGGTGTGACTACGGCCGCAGGGTCCATCGGCACAAGGTCACTTTTTAGAATTCAATAAAACAGAGAAGGTCAGGGACTGTCTGACTGTGCTCCAGGTCACTGCGGCTACTCTAAGGCTTGCCAAATAAACCCATTTTCTGACTACCAGAGGATAATCATATTGTTTCTTACAATTGCATTTTGGGGAAACCCAAAATCTTAAGAAAGACTGTTTCTTAGATTAAAGGGAAATCTTTTGAGTCCCAGCAATTAGATTGTGTTGGCCTCAACATGCCTTATTTTCGCTCAGAAGTCCCTGAGGAGCCATGTAACAGTCCAGAAGAGTGTTTTCCAAAATGGTTATTAGCAACTCTTGCCCAAGAGCAGCTGTTGAAAATCTGCCAATTGCACCCTCATCCTTAGGTCTGATATTCCCCCGACGCATAAGGTCCACAACAAGCTGAGATGGCGCAGGGGATGACTGAATGTATGCATAAGCATGAGGGGAATGTGCAAATGAGCACGCTGCAATCCTGTAGACCCCTCTGCGTCTTCTGCGGCAGTGGATCAAGCAGAAGCTCATCAACCTAGTGGTGCCAAGATCTGAGAATGATGGATTATCCCGTCTTTTGATTCCCAAATCCCTCCTTCTCTCAGAGAAGCTGAACAGACTTCTGTCCAATGCAGAAACATTCTTACATACTCTCAGACGACGGGGGTGGGGGGGGGGGGATTTCCTACTCATCTCTGCCATAAAGTCATGTGGGTGGAATCCAGCCTTACAATCACACACTGGGAGAGAAGCTGTATTGAAACCTCGTCCATTGTTCTCAGGGACAGGACAAGGATTAGGCTAGAGGTTTTTAGAAAGAGAGCACATTGTCCCTCCACTTTGATGACTTAATACAGTGAAACAATGGACAGGAACAAATACTGTTACTGGACACTGACTGTGTGGAGTAAAGCTGGTCATGGTCACCATGGCATCCAGCATACAGCCACTAGCGTCACATGACAACATCTGGTGTGGTGCTTCAGTCAATAGTCACTTTGGCTTTTGCATTTGGTGGCGTCTCTATGCGTGTGCAAACAAGGCCTAATGAGATTCTCTCAACATCTTAATGAAAATACGGCACTTCGTTTCAGGCACATCTGTTACATTTCAGCTACGTCGCTCTTGTGGTTTCACCATCTCACACGAGTAATCACAGTTGTTCAGGGTTTGGGCACACTGGAGATGGACTCTTCCTCGACACAAGTTCACCTCAAGAACCACAAGTACAGTTTGACGAACCTCAGCAGGGGAAGAGTGCTTGGGGGACACAGTCTTTATGAGTAACATGAGTAGAATGAGTAAAATACTTGCACTGCAATGGAAGTTAAATAAATATGAATGTGGACACACAGAAACAAGTACAGGGTGACAGAAGCAAGAGAAGCTCCTCTTTGTGAAATGCTGTGAGCATCCCTTCCAGGTGGACATGTTCCTACTGCATGGATATATACTCCCCAGCGAGAGAAGCATGAAAAGGCAATAACATCCATTTCCAGGAATTGCATACCTGAAAAGAGTCACAGGATTTCCAACAGGACAAAGGCCTATTTATTGCAGGGTGCTCAGATTCACTTTCTAAAGTCAATTAAGAGTCAGTGCATGCATAAACACAACAACTCCGTAGAAAGACTTTTTGAACAAGATTAGAAGCAGAAACATCCCTAGAGATGTAAGGCAGTAACGCCGCCCACGACCCACTTATGCTGACATCAGAAATGCCACATTAGTGTATTTTAGGTTGCTTGGTAACAATGTACGGAACTCAGTTTTGCATTTTGCACATTTCTTCATTTGGATATTATTTTCCGAAGCCAATTATATTTATGCAGGACCAAATATGTGTGTGTGTGTGTGGGGGGGGGGCATGTATATATTATATTGTGACAAAAACCTGTTATTTTCAAGTTGTGGAGACCATTTTTCAGGTCCCCACAAAGATCTGTGAATGCAATCGGAAAACTAATTAAAAAAAACAATCAAAAGTCTTAATTGGTTACTTTTGGTTAAGGTTAGGAATGGGTAGGGGTTAAGGTAGTCATGTCGGGATTAGAAGTTTCCCCATAGAAATGAGTGGAGAGTCCCCACAAAGATATAATTACAAACCTGTGTGTGTGTGTGTGTGTGTCTGCAGGAGTAGGTGGGGTTAGGCTGGGGGTGAGGGGGTGACGGAGGCAGCAGCCCTTAAAGGCACAGCAGGGGAGGCTCTTTGAGATGCAGAGGGGGTAACTGAGGGCCCCAGCTGGGGCGGGGGGGACGAGGCTGGACACGCGCTGTGGAGAGGCCCGGAGCCCACAGGGAGGATATGTGCTCATGGGGGGAAGGCGGCAGTGGAGGTTCCTGCTGGGGGCCCTGGAGAGGCAGCTTAATCCACCCTGACTCAGACAAGAGATTAGGAGACTCCTGTTGGGAAGCTGCCTTTCTTCACCAGCAGCTCCTGCTGCTTGCTGTTTTACTTCTGATTCCCTCAGTTCCAATTACAGCACCAGTCAGAGCGTCATTACGGCACAAGAGGGGGACGTCCGCCGGCCCGGCACTGCAGCCCTGGCTTTTTGTCCCGCTTTTTCCCTTCAATGGTTAATATTTCCTCGTGTTTAGAGACAATGGGCAAACAATGATCCCTATCCATAGCTCTCCATGCAAGGAGGAAAAGGGTGCAAAGGGGTTTCTGCTGGGGGGGGGGTGGGGGCGATCTGCATGGGAAGATGGCAGCTCAGCTTTTCCTCACTCTGCATCAACGGGCAAATATTCTGCAGTCATTGTTGTACATCAAGTTCAGTCATTTGGTTCCTTTATACGTGACACTGGAATAAACACTGGAATATCCACTGCCCAAAAACTCACTGTGTCTTTTTACTGACTCTCTGAAAGGGATAGATGTTTTTACATGGTGTTTCTCTGTAAATAAATACATCACTGTGTTACTAGGGTGACGGGTAATACAGAGTTGGGGGACGTAGATTTGCAGCGAAAGATCTTACCAACCAGTACTGTTTTCATCACAATCGCATGGGAGAAGTTAAGAGGTCAAGGGCTCTGCTCAGAGGTCGCATTCCTCCTTTTACCCAGGAGAGCGAGATGGCAAAGCAAACACTGGCGCGGCACATGCCTGGTGCCCCAGGGCCGGTGGTGGGGGCCCATCAGCTGCTCCGCTTGTCTGCCAGCCCCCCAGTCTGCATGAGGGACAAGGCTGAAGGACTCACTTCAATTCAGCGTGAGGAAGGCAAGCAATTGTCATCTGACTTGCTGCTTTAAATCACAGAAAGCCTAAGTACCCATTTCTGTGGAAAATGTAAGCATGACGTAGAGTGCGGGTCTAATGCTGGAGGCTGTGTGACCAAGAGGCACAGAATTTAGGCCTCAGTCATTTGGATGGCGGAGGATGAAGGTCTGCTGCAGCCAATGTGTTTCTCAGCTACTCAACAGAAGATTGCTAATTGGTATGGGCACTTTGCACACTTACATTTTTATGTAATTCATTTTTTTATTTTTTTATTTATCTTTAATTTATCCTTAACCTTAATTTTTACTTTACTATAGGGACCTCTCACAGAAATTCATTCCATTGCCTGCATTTACTGCTGTTTGCTGTACTATTGTGCATTTGATAAGTAAACTTTAGATTGATGTTTCATTTGTGGACTATGATCAATAATTCAGGTAGTGCCAGAATGTGCAGAATGTCAGTATATCTTTTCTATTGCCCCACACTGAAAAACAAAGATTCACCTCTAAGAAGTGAATTACTCCTATGTTCTTTTTCTACGTTCTACATTCTGATTTTGCCCAAGGCCATTGGTCCCATAAAGTGAAAATCACTCATTTCCCGATTGCAAGAAAAACATGTGCATATTTTCCATAGCTTCTGGGGTCACTTAAGATATGTGTACAAGCATGTGCGTCTGTGTATGTATAACACTGCATAGAGTAAGGGCTGAGGTTAAGAAGAGAGGAGCCGGTTGGGTAGGTACAAAACCTACCCAACATTCAAATGTGTTTTTACAGGTGTGTGTAGCAACTAGTGGTGCTCTAAGGGGAAGAGCAATGGAGGTTAGGCATCGATTGAGCAACCCATGAGTAAAGACTTTTAAGGTCACATCCAAGGTTCAAACATGGCATTCTCCCACAGAGAATATCTAAACCCCTTTCAGGATATCTAAATCCCTTTAAGAATATCTAAACCCCTTTAAGAACAACTTGAACTTGAAAAGAGATCCAGATGCCTTCAGTTGACCATACGCTGCATTAATTGATACGGTGCACGTGCCGTTATGACTCATCGGCATCCCCATGCAACTATGCCGCGGGCTGCCCATGTTCACGCTTTCCACAGAGACACCTCAAACCCAGTTCACTTTCAGCACCTCCAATAAACCATTGGTCATAATGGACATGAGGTGCTACACCAGTCTGAAACATCTAAATAAACATTTTTCAAACTCTAATACGCCTATGAAAAATTACATACTGTGCATATACAATTTAGTCTTAGTACGAAGTTTTCTCAAATGTAATTAAGAAGTGCATTAGAGTAACATCCCGCAACCCAGCACTGGATGCCAAGCATACAAGTGTTTGGAAGATGGATGCCTGGACTACAGTAAAGAAGATACTTTTATTTACACAAAGCTTCCCATTCAGTTCAAGAGAAGCTGTTGCTGATTTCATGCAGCATATGTTGGCACATAACCCTCCCCTTAAGCTGCCAGGTGAGTGCAGGGAAAGGGAGATAAACCCTCAAGCCCAAAGCTCATTCCACGGGAAGAAGGGCACCCTCCTCTGTACCCTCCATCCACTGGCCCCTGCAGTGTCCGTGCACACACACACACACACACACACACACACTGGATTATAATTATATCTTTGTGGGGACTCTCCATTCATTTTGGGGAAAACTCTAATCCCAACATGAAGACCTTAACCCCTACCCGGCCCTAACCTTAACCATAAGTAACCAGAGAAAATACAAGACTTTTGCCTTTTTAGTTTTTCCATTGCATTCACAAATCTTTGTGGGGACCTGAAAAATGTTAATATAAACATAATCCACACACACGCACACAAACACACACACACACAGGCTTGCCAAAGCAGTGTGACAGGAGCTATTCCTGCACTATCTGCCCTGGTTTTTGGGGTCTTTCATCACCTCTCCAGACCCTATCAGCTGACCAGATCTACATCACAGAGATCAACCCCACAGTCCCTCTCGCCCCCAGTGTGCCCCCCCCCCCCCCTTACTCTCTCTCTCATTTTACTCAGAATGTTTTTCCCTCCATTGCCTTCGAGATACCTAGTCTTGATTCCCTCAGGGAAACTCTCTTACATAATGTAGTGACTGAAATCACATAGCAGGACATCAGACCTAAGGAAGGGACAGCCCCTCTTGGTCCATATATATGACGGTGTATCTGATCCAACACTGATGAAATACACCAACAACTGCTTTGACTGTAGTTATGGACCCAAACATGCTATGAGCTCACAGCCAGTATAGAGACCTCTAATGGCAGCAACTGCATGTTACTAACAATCATTTCTTCTCAGTGAGAGGTGACGAGTGAGAGGCCAGTGCAGTCAGAGTGGTACGTGAATTACGATATTTCAACCTCTAATATTACAGCTAGACGTTGGAAACTTTTTTGAGAAAAATTATCAATACAACCACACAGTTAATGCACCTGCAGTCCAAGATCTGTGTGAAAACCTGGAATCTCCCATACAGACAGTAACACGGACAGTGATTGTTTACAGATAAGGTCTCACTGGCATCTGGACCCACAGGAAAATCTGATAGCTGCACACAGCTTAGCAAATAGAAAGTCCATATGCAAAATGAGAAAGCAGAGTGGCTGTACACGACCACCAGAAGACAGCAGAAGCTCGATCTTTCCACTTCTTTTACATTCTATAAGCATTCAAAGACTTCAGATTCAAAGACTATTAAATCTCACACAATGATTTCTGATACCACTGGCGAATATGGATTAAAAAGTGAGACCATTAGTTTGGAATTTAAGGCACAAATGGTGTCTTGAATTGCCCAACAATCAAAAGGGAACTTTTCTCCTTGAATCCCCAAAAAGTACTAAAAGAGGACAAAATGAGAAAGAAAAGAGAATGCAGGAACAAAGCAGAGGCCTAAGAGAGAAGCCTGCCAGCCCCGGGCCCTCACAAAGAAAACAAACCCAAGAAAAGGGCCCGGAGAGAGAACTTTTCCCCCCTCCATAAAGCGACGCACAATTGAGGCAAACCTCTGACCTGTGACCTCTGACCTTCCACGTCCCCAGGGGTCGGGGCCTGGTGCCGACTGACTGCAGCCTTTATCTGGGCTGTTCTCAGAGTCTGGATTTATGTTGCAATTGGACTGTTTGTGACTGTCACCCAGGGTTGGATGCAACATGTTCAGCGGCAGCCTGACTGTAAACGGAGAGGCGTTTTCACGCAACGCCTTTGGTAACCGGTATCGGGTCTTCAATGGAGATGGGGAGAGAACCAGTTACAGTCTCAGTAGCTGAAGCCTCAGCAGCTGAATGGAGAGGGTGTGTGCATGTAAGGAGTTTAGTAGCAGTCTCTGGGATTCAATGGGGAGGTGTGCATGGCAGTAACCAGTTTAGTAGCAGTCCCAGGGCCTGAATGGGAAGGGTGTGGCTCATTAATATTTATGAACCCAGGAAGGGTTTGTTTTTGTGCAGGGCTGCGGTTTTCTCACGCAAGGAGGGCCGATCGGGGGGAGGAATGAATTAACACTGTAAAGACTGTGGAAGAAAGAGGCCAGCCAAGTACTGAATACAGGCCAGCACACAAAAACCAGAAATACTCCCTCCCATCTCGGTAAAGCTGAAGAGGGGCAGAAAAAGAAATGACGTGAGGGGTCTTTTTTTCCTTAAGAAAGAGGGGGTGATTTCAGCCCTTGTGTTTTTCCGTGTGGAGCATCTTCTTCGGGCTTATGAGCGGTCCACTCAGGAATCCGAATCGTACTCAGCAGTGAATAGGAGCCCGCAGGCACCAGACTGAAGAATGGACCAGTACAAGTCAAAGCACGATGGAGACCAGCAAAATGCTAAGAAAAACAAGAAGAAAAACAACATTCTGAGATGAGCAAGGTCCCAGAATCCATGAAGTGTACTTCACGTTAGCTGGACCAAAACCCGGACTATTTCAGATCAGAGTCGCACTCAGCTCCCCGTCTGTTTGCCCCATTGATCATACTGCTGTCCTGACAGCTGTGTCCAGTATACTGTTTACATTTTTTAGATACCCAAATATATTCACCCTTTGGAAAAAAGTGATTTTTCCTTATGAATGATCCATCTGTTTGTGATCCTTTTTTAGTCGATGCTTTCAAATTTACTTCATCATCTTCTTCATCTGATCATATAACTAACTAGAGATAAAATAACAGAAAAATATATTTGCTTCCTATAATAAACTGACCAATACTCCTTCAAATGTGAAATTAATTTTGATTCTTAATGACTATAACGACAATATGTTTAATGCTTCTGTGTTATGTAAAGGGAGGAAGAGGTGCAAGAAAATCATCAATAAAATTCCAAAATTGTTAAAAAACTTTAACTTTTTATAACTTTTTAAACTTTTTTTTATTTCATTAAAATGCTATTAAAGAAATTAACAAAAAAGAATATTCATGCATGAAAAAGATTACCACCATGAGATGCATGACAGTTGTCTAGTTGAGAGTTTAGATTGAGGTATGATTCCTAACGTATATTTTACAGTAATTTCACTTTTTCACTTTTCCACTCACAAACTGCCCGAGACCCCATTAGATCAATCTGAGGCCTCAATGGGATTTTAAAAAAACAAGGAACATGAGTGCAAACAGTATAGAAACCAGAAGCCTTTCTACGGTCTTTATTTTCCTCCACGAAGTCCTTTCTTCTCCATGATAAATATTCTGTGATTTGAACTTCCAACCTCAGTTTCTAAACAACCATCATCACCATTTACACTAATACCAGCATCATATGCGACCGAATCCCCCCCTTAAATTCCTCTCTGCCATATCTCTCTCTCCATTCATCGATCTTCTCTATGGTGTCGTTCTTGTATAACTTCCTGCTCCCTCTCTCTCTCTCTCTCTCTCTCTCTCACTCTCTCTCTCTCTCTCTCTCTCTCTCTCTCACTCTCTCTCTGCACTTTGACTGAGTTGTGGGAGGGGATCACTGATGCTTATATCCCTGCATGCCTTGAGGCTATGCTCAGGACAGATTGTCATGTTAATGGGCCTGAATGGCCCGGTAATGGGATGGAAATATTATGTGCTCTTTAGCATACCTCTGGCAGTCCCGCAGTCCCAAGTGCCTCCCCTCCTTTATTTCAAACCAAGCCTTAAAGGGGCTATTATGACAATGTAAGTGGAGACATTTCCATAATGCAAAGCACAGGGCAGAATGAGAAGGGTTTCAGGGGCTTGGGGGTGGTGTCTCAGGTTCTGGGGGCAGTGGCATGGAAGAGAACACTTTATCCACTGGTCTCGGAACAGCAAAAGAAGCACCAGACCATCACATGACTGAAAAAACAGTGTTATTCTCAACCCTGATGCAATCTAGAGGCTAAAGACACAACCCCTTCGGCCCACCTTTCTCTCTGGTGTTTCAAATGCTAAATCAGGAGATACAGGCAGCAATAAATATATAAATATTAAAAATATATATATATATATATTTATAAAGCTATTGCATTACTGCAGATAACCTAGTGTACTGGTATCCTGGTCTATTATTGTGATTGTGAAAATCACAGTGATTGCACACTGATTTTCTTAGTTATGTAACCTAGCAACACGTTCACAACAAAATGCTCCCCATAAAACATAATTAAATGACAGAAGCATGCTGACTTCAATTTAGTTTACAGCATAATCTCCTGGGGGTGGCAAATGACACAGAGGCTCACATACAGGGACAGGGGCTTGAGCTGCACTCGTACGATGTGTATGTGAAGCTTGCATCTTTTCCCATGATGCACCAGTTTCCCCAGGGTACGCCACTGCCCTTCCATAGTCCAAAAAACCTGCAGCAAGGTGAGCTGACATCTCTACAGTAAATTGCCCACTTTGCATGTTTGTGTATAATGTTACTCCACTTTATGCTCTATGCTACTTAAGTTGGGCAACTCTGGTGAAGATAAGAGCACGTAGATGCCACCCTTTGTTACTCCAACTTGGCGCTCCCTTCAGCAGAATATATACACTAAAATTGAAAAGTTTCTATGTAGCAGTCAATGACACTGAAAGGTGGTGGATCAAACCTTGAGCTGGAGTCTACTGCAGTACACATAACCTGGGCTCTAAACCCAGCAAAAATACAGCTGTGTGGAATGGGGGGGGGTGGTAATAGTGAATTGTGCTAGTGTATCTATTTATTATTGTGTATTTCACAAATTTTCACTTTTCCCTTTTATGCTACAAGAAGTTTACTGGAGTATTCAGGGGACAGCCCTGCAGTAAGCCTGTGACAGGGGTGGGGGGCCCTCCTACGCATCCTGGTCTGCGTGCTGCACCCCTCTGCATCTCACCTGATGGCTGTGCTACTTCCCAGCTGCATTTCTGCCAGGTGGAGAGCTCCAGTGGAGGCCCGCAGTGAATGAGCTGCAGTGGGCCCCGTCTCAATCACAGTATTTTCAGCTGGTTGCATCAGCCGCTTCGGGTTGGGGGGGGGGGGGGGGCACTCCTCCCTGTGTGCCCAGAGAACTGGCATATAGCATCATCACTGCATTGCTGCGAGGGTATATATAGCGCCTCAGCTAACTCACGCAGCTGAAGTAAATATAGCACCATGTTAACTCATCAGTTCGGGTAACCTAATGATCCCTCATGATACCTTATTCCTATTTTTCGTAGAAGATGAGTGAGCTATCCATCAGTAACCAATAAACCTGGGAAATGACATCAATACAGTCAGCCTGTTAGTTATCCATAAGGACAGCTATGTGCAGCCTAAGAATTATATAACTGCTAGAAGAGAAAACAGATGAATTTAGCAGTGCAGATATTGTGTATTTTTCATCTCAGGAACGTGTACCTGAGGTTTATTTGGTTTTCTTACCTGCCATTATTTTTATTGTAATATCTCAGCTATTGTACAATCCAGCATATTATATGACAGCATTAACCTCAGTCTGTAGTAGCATTAGCATTTGAAGAGCACTGAGCACTGAGCACTGCTACACTCTTCAGCCTCTGCACCGCCCCCCCCCCCCCCCCCCCCACACTCATACAAGGCCCAGCCGAGTAACCCCCCGCCCTCACCCGCAACCCAACCCCCCCAAGCGTTAACCTAGCCCACAAAGGGCCCTTTTGCATGGTGTGAGGGCATAATGCAGTTATTAGTCTGGGGGTCTGGGGGGGTCACGCAGCAAGATCCAGCCTCAAACTTCAGGACAATGCAGCAAAATGGCTGAAAGCGGCTGGGAGGGGGAGGGTCTGTTGACCATATTACTCTCTCTGTTTCCTGTCAGCGTATGAGTAATAGTACGCGCCCTGATTCATAAGATTATTATCAGTCACATGGGCGAAGGCAGTGGCCCCCTTTCATTCTGGGGGACATTCTTCAGCTAAAACTTTTCACTTCTCTCTCCTCCAAAAGTGTTTCCATTCGTAGCATTAAACAGGCTGAAAATCTGTTTTAGTTAATGCAAAGATAATATCAGCATGAAAAATTTGCAAAAAATATTTTACATTTTTTAATATAATTCCTTTATTGATATCAATGAATTTCCCCTTGGGATTAACAAAGTACATCTTTGTCGTATCTTATCTTATCTTATTTGCAGAAGATCAAATGTGGTACATTTTTTGAGAGACCAATTTAAAATCCAGAAAGATCAACCTTACTAGTAGATCAGAAAAGATCAAATTAAGTGTTCAAGGTGGTGTGTCTGTGAGGTGAGTCATAGAGGCAGTCATAGAGGTGGTCTGCAGACTGCTGCACGTGCATTTGTGGGAGCTGGAAAGCACTGAAGTAGAGTCACCTGGAAAAAAAAGGAAAACAACTGGTAAAAACAGACACACACATACACACACACACACACACACACACACACACACATCCCAGCCAAGAGCAGCTGCAGACATCAATGTGAAGAAGTACCCGTCCCAAAAGTGCCGTTTGATCATCACCAAACAATTTTATAACCATATCCCAACAGAACCCTCTAAAAATACAGTATTTACTCCTAAAAGAGAACTGCTCATTCTATTTAAATATCTCAGCTGCATGGATTACCAAGAGACACTTCTTCCCAACTAGAATTTTGGCCGCATTAGTGAACCATCTCTTGCTGAAGCTAATGAAGTATGCAGAGGTGGAGATTTCAGGTCCAGAGAGTACAAATCCAGACCAAGATTCTGTTCCAACCAACCAGTTGAGTACTCTGAGACTGTGACTCTTTATACTCAACTGCTTGGTTGAAACAAAATCTTGGTCTGGACTTGTACTCACTGGACCTGAAATCTACACATCTGGAAGTATGTTTTGAGAAATTCATTTGAATTGAAACATATATAACATGCCACACTGCAGGTTACGTTAATGAATGTATTAGACACGTTGGAATGGTCAGGCGTGGGTGTGTCTGCCTTACAGTTATTCACAGTGGACGGTCATGTTCATGGTTTTTGCCCTGAATAGTCATAGGACTACAGTCTTACCCTTGGTAGCTCAGTGCATACAGCTTCATACTAAATCGCTATGACTGCCATAGCATTACTTATGATCCCTCCTCATGGAATTAGAGGTATGCAGGCTGACTTGTGTGTTTGTCAGACACTCCCAGCTCTCTGCAGCCTCTTCCACGCTTCCATCGTTTTTTATGATCCAGACTTTCTCCCCATTCCCTCCACTGCAACTCTAACATCCTCAGTCAGCATCCTGTAAACTTTGTTTGTACATTGTTTTTATTGTCTTCTGTTTTTTTCCCCTCCCCAGATACGTGGAGCTCCACATCTTGAGAAGGTGGTGGTGGTGGTGGGGTCTCTCCTGCCCCGAGCTGTGACGGGTGTCAGGTGACAGGGAGGAGACAGACACACAGGAGGGGAAGCTATCAGCATCAGCAGGGACACGCATTTCGGGCCTCGCTGCATAGGCAGCCCCCACCCCCCTTCGGTGCTCCCCCGCCGTACAGTTCAAGTCCATCTAGTAACACATATTTCATGGTTTCTGCTCATCTCAGCTGCTGACTGAACATTAAACGGTCCGTCTGTTCCTTCCTACTGCGTCCTGATGACAAAAGTACATTAGGTTGCATATAATAAACTGAACAGTGGAAATGCCATTTAAAGACTCCCAGGAATCCCAGTCTGTTCCTGTTTGCACTGCACATGGCTCAGCTGTGTCTTTTATTTCCCCCTCAGCTGGACCCCCCTCCCCGATGACACAAATCATCTGAAATGCTTCGCACTAAACTGTACACACATGTAAATTATGTTATGGTAATTGGGGTTAAGTCCCTATTTAACTTTACTTCCGCCGTCTTCAAACTTTAATAAAGCATTTAATTTGTATGGGAGTGTCCATTTTCATTACTATAGCAACAATGGGCTTATGTTCAAAAACTTCATTGTTGTTTATTTTAATATAATTTCGATTACCTCTGTATTAGCCTGGCCCAGATCCATACACCTAATGCAAACACGCATAAATCTTGACCTTTTTAACCAAATATGTATACACAAAAATCATAATAATAGACACAAAATCAGGAAAATCTTGAGAATTTAAAAACAGTGGAAAAAAGAAACCAACAACTGAGAGCCATTTGTTAAGCAGCCACTCAGTAATGTATTTTTGTTGCTGTCACGTTAATCCCCATTTAACGTGCTTGGTGCTTTGCCGTGATGACCGGGAAGCCAAAAGGGGACCTTCAGACATAACAGCCGCAGAGCAGGCCACAGCAGAACAAAGGGAGGAGTGTGAGAAGGATGTCTGCGGAGGTCAGGGGACCTGCTCTCCCCTCGCAGACTTTATCTCAGGAGAGAGGGTCGGCAGCGATTCAAAGAGGTCTTTCTAGGGCCCAGAATTTCTGGATAAAGGGAAATACACACAGGAGGCAGAGGGACGGCATGTATCAGGTACTATAAGGAGAAAGAAAGGCCACAGGAAGTGGAGTCTGTCTTTTGTCAGCGACAGCAGATTTACAGTATCCCCCCCAGCACCCCCCCCTCTCACCCCAGCCCTCCTTCCTGTCATCTCAGGAATGTGTTGGGTTACGTCCACAGGAGGCCTGCGAGCCAGGCAGGGATTAAGGCCCTCTGTCATCTCACTGATAGAGCCGCCCGGCTGTCCTCTGGGTGCCCGTTGCACCTCACCTGGAGCCCTGGGCCCGAGCGCGGAGCCCGATGAGGCCGGCCGGCCATGTCTGCAGATTCGGAACTTCGCAGCTGCGGCATGCAGCTCGCAGTGAAGTGGCAGGAGGGTGACGGGGAATTTTAATCCGCCGTGACTGAAGAACGTGTCGCCCGACAGGAAGGTGGAAGGAAGAGATTATTAATAAAAGCAACTAGCAGATTACAGCTTCTCCTATTTCTGTCTCTGCCAGCAGCATCTGTAAGACCCCTCCGCATAAAATCAAGCACACGTGACCTGCTGCGCCAACTGAGGCCAGTAAAAACTCTAATTAAACAATTTTGCGGTCAAGCAGAACAAAAACCAGAAGCAATAACGGGTGAAAATGTCAGGGTCGCCTAACCTCGCTGTGGCTGTTGTTTTGTAATTTCAGAGACTGCTTAATGAATAAAAAAGCAGGTTATTAACACCAATTAAAGCGAGACTATCAATGCCGCATGTCAGTTTAAATACCATAAACCCAGGTCAGTTGTGGGGAACATCACACAAGCACATGTCAGTGCAGCATTTCATCTTCAGAGCAGATAGCACCAGAGTTTTACCATGTGAATTGCACTGTACGCTTATTTATGTTTACATCCATCCATTTTCTGTAACCACTTATCCTATCCAGGGTCAGGGGGGGTCCAGAGCTTATGGGTGCAAGGCAGGGAACAGGGATGGGGGGGTGAACCCATCATGGGGCACACTCACACACCGTTCACTCACACATCTACAGGCAATTTGGTAACTGCAATTAACCTCTGCATGTTTTTGGACTGTGGGAGGAAACCAGGGTACGCGGAAGAAACTCCATGACGACACGGGGAGAACATGCAAACCCAACACGGGGAGAACATGCAAACTCCACACATGCAGCCATGGAGGCAGCTCCCAGATGTGCGACGCGGTGGTGTTCCCCACTGTGCTGCTCCCTTGTGTTACTATGCAAGCTGTCTTTGTGTGTTTCTCTCTTTGCACTTTATGGTCCTCAACTCCTCCCCTGGGATCAATGAAGTATCTCATTAAGTGGAAAAGATGCATGCAGCGTAGAGGCAATGCAGCATCGTGCACATCACGCTGATTCTAACTGGTCATGGAAGGTGCAGGCAGAACCCACACTCAGCTCCAGGCAGCATTGGTTGTGCAAGGCAGGCCTAATAGATTAAATAGCTATAAAAGAGAGATACAGGACAATGAGAGCATGTCTGTGGAAAACCACAAACGTCATTAGTGGCTGTAGGGTGTAGACCTACGCGACGCAGCAGGAAGGGGAGAGTGCAAACTAGCACAATGGGTCGGACGGTTTTGGCTGAAATCAGCTTCCGTACTGAAATCTGAACCACAAGAAGCAAGAGCAGCAGAGAATCGGGGGCCGAGGCCGTCACAGCCTGACACGAAGATAGACAGGAACAATCGGCGGGAACCTCTGGCTGCAACAACGTTGTGGATTCAAATCAGGCCTGAGCTCCATGTCGTCATGGAAACCGAGAAGCAGCAGTGCCAGGCCACAAGGTTGTGGCTGGTGGAGGCCATTGGTGCGGAGATGATTCCAGCTGGACGCAAGGAAACGCCTATATGAGTTGACAGTGTCCCCCCGGACAAACAGCCGGGGGGAGGGAGGCTGCCTCTGGCCGCTCCAGGGGCCAGAATATCGCAGCAGGCGCCCCCCCCCAGGCACCTGTCCCTGTCCAGCAGGCAGGCCACACGCTCGTGCCAATCACTCTGACCCGTCTGCTGTGGTGAGACACGTAGCCAGGAGAGTCGCTCCGCTCCCCACATTCATAGGCGCCAATGTCAAACGGCAGGCGGGTAACCTGAGTCACGTCTCAGAGCCGGCGGACTGCTTGTGAACTCGGGAATAAACGGGGAATAGTGCCTGTGAGCACGTGGGATGAAGGGTTTAATATGATATGAAGGGTGAGGGGGTGGGGGGGGGCAGACAATGGGGGCATTAAGGAAGCGATAAGAGTCGGGGGGGCTGAAAAAGGAATGAAGGACGAGTTAGATAGTTAAATAAAACATGGGCTGGCGAGGAGCAGCCGGCCGCTTCAGAATATAAATGTTTCTCGTGGCCTTTTATCTTTCTCCTTGAGACTGGGGAGCTTATTAAGGAAAGACAAGACTCCTCTCTGGAGTCCGACCCTCCCCCCAAACTCTCCCCCAAGTCTTCCCCTCACCTCTTCCTCTCACCTGCTCCCACTCTTCAGCCTCTTCTGCCCGTCTTGCCTTTCGCCCTCTCAATTCCTCCGACCCTCTGTCTCCACTGCCCCGATATGATTCCTGCGTGCCAGCCGGGCCCCGAACCCGAGCTGTAGCGGCGCTGTGGGCAGTCAGTGCTCAGGTTACATCGTCTGAACCCTCTGAAAATGAGCGAATGAGCCATGATGCTTGAGTGCGAGGGCCCTTGCAGAACATCCGCACCTCGGCCATCTCCGGACACTCTGACTAATAAGCTCTTGCCTTGAAAATAAACCTAAATACCTCCTGCGTACAGTAGCAGAGCAAAGATGCACACCCTCCTCACACCAGTGCTGGGGGGCAGCACGGTCCAGCATGGTTCAGCACGGTCCAGCGCGGTCCAGACCGCCATGTTACTTCCTCCTTTGCTGCATTTCCTGGCAGTTACCATCTCTCATTAAGCCACGCATGACTCATGCAGACCAACACATGCAAACCTATCGACACATGCAAACAAAATATTGCATTCCCCATGCAGGAGAACATTCTAGAAACCAGAATGGAGCTGCACATTCATTAGCCAGAAATACCCTGAGCTGTAAACTCACCTGGTTTGTACACTGAAGTAGGTTCTGGAAAACGGGAGCAACTGGCAAGTCAGGCACATCAAAAGGTGGGTGGAGAAGACGACTCAAATGCAAGATCCTCACAGCCCTGTTTACTACCACTAAACCCACGGTACCCCAATGAAACACCAGAATGCTCCCAGCAGGATCTCATCCCACACAAAGAACAGCCTTGCACAGCCTTCAGACTTCACACAAGGCTTTCTGGGCAGCCCCCCCCCCCCTCGCCAGCACTGTGGCCCTCAGCCCACAGACCTGTCACATGTCCAAGATGACCACTAGTGGCAGAAACACAGCTTCCCGCTCATGGCTAGCTGACCTTAAGCACACACCCTTTGTGCAGCATAAATCATTCATCCAGCAGCTCCTCCCTGCGCCGTCGGCTGTACAACAAAATTTGCAGAGGTGATGCACTGTTAGCCCCTCTGCTGTGGCAGCGTACACTAGCTACCAACCCCCCCCCCACCCCCAAATAACCCACCAATATGCACCACAAGCACCCCCCTCATTAACCCTGAGTACATACACCTCATTCATTCCATACAGACCATTTCACACTCTTTTACAGTAAATCACAATTATAGACTACAGAATAATTAGACCTAAAAGCATCTCTCGTGCTATTGTCGGGGCCCCATAACTGGAACACGGGGATATTACACCTCCCCTCAGTCTTCCTCCCGCCATCTATGATCTGGGCAGGGTTCACGTCTTCCACGGGGTAACCTACCTTCCACAACCAAGGTAGCTGGGCTCTGTTTCACCTCAGCAGCTGGTAATACATCAAGGAGCCTCATCTGGAGCTCCTTCAGCCCAAGGAGCCTGCCTGACAGTCTCCTTAAACAAGACGCTTAAGAACCGGCAGCCTGTGATATGAGCGTGTGACTGTGCCTGAGTCTGTGTGTGTGATGGAGTGTGCTCTGTGTGTGGACGAGGACGTGTGTATAACAGACAAAGAGTCGTCTCAACCAGGCCCCTGGCTCCAGCCTTTGATGGCCCACGATTCTCTAAATGTTTCCCATAAAACGTTTCTTGGCTGCCAGTTCTGTTTGGGTTAGTGGCCTGGCATGTTTATGTTCCCAATACATCCCCCATAGAGGAAAAAAACCTCAGGATGAATTAGCAGATTAACATGGTTAGACGTGCTGCCCCGCAGACGGGCACTCCGGCCTGACAAACGGCAGAAGGCCGCTTTGGGTGCGACAG
Source organism: Paramormyrops kingsleyae (assembly GCF_048594095.1). Taxonomy (NCBI): domain Eukaryota; kingdom Metazoa; phylum Chordata; class Actinopteri; order Osteoglossiformes; family Mormyridae; genus Paramormyrops; species Paramormyrops kingsleyae. The sequence goes on along the minus strand of NC_132797.1, from coordinate 35,174,138 downwards.
GCAAAGACGCGGACGGATGTCCACTCAGTCCACACTGCACACATTACAGAATATAGTCAAGACTATTTATTCATGCATATAACTGTAGTACAAATTCAAATGTGTTAATAACACAGCACATTTAAATTCCACATTAATATATGGTAAAGGTACACTGCCAGAAAAAGAGTACCGCTTTGTACCTTTGATTGTCACTGGCACTGTACTCGCAAGGGTCTGCCAATTGTGCCCTAGCTGCAGGTAAATGTACCTTTTAGCCTAATTTAAGGTACAGAAATAGACTCCGATGAACATTCCCGAGGTACAAACAACATTAATGTACCCCCAATGGTACAACAATGTTCCTTATAGTCTATTTCTGTACATTAAAAGGTACACTTACCCTAGAGGGTACAGCCCCAGTGACTAGCACAGGTACAATTTGGTAATGTTTTCTGATAGTGTACATGAGTGAAGTGAAACGAAGGAACGTAATTAGCTGTCATTGTCGACACACCAGGGCACACAGTGCACAACAGCAAAATGAGTCCTCTGCAGTTGACCAATGTGTGACATTATGACATAGCAGGAGCATAATTCAGCAGCCAGAGAGCAGCATCTGGCTCAGGGTACCTCACTGGTCAGGGATTCAAACCAGCAATCTTTCAGTTAGAAGTACGCTTCCCTAATCAGTCACCTAAACTATGTCACTATTCTGTATATTGTGCAATATCCGCTGCATAGGCATACAACCATATTTACATCACTCAGTGCAATCTGTATGTATGTATATATGTTTGTATATGTGTTTGTATATATGTTTGTATATGTGTTTTGGGTCTGTGCAAGATGTGTAATTGTGTGCAGTAATTTTATTATTTATTGTATTTGTTAGTATTTTTTTTGGTCTGAGATTTACTGGCTGTAGCAACAAGTAAATTTCCCCAGTGTGGGATCAATAAAGTCTCTCTCTCTCTCTATCTATCTAATCATTAAGTCACCACTGCCCACCTATGATACTCTTCCTGGCCAAAAAAAAGTCGCACCCTTTCATATTTCGTAGGGCCTTTAGCCTTTAGCTTTGATTATGCTGCACGTACCTCATGCCATTGTTTCTACATGCTTAGGCAGCGTCTCAACATTTTTTTTCCATCCAGTTTTGCATTCATTTCTCGTCAAGATCTTGTACTGATGATAGGTGAGTTGAACCACTCAATAAAGTCTCCCTCAGCACATCTCAAAGACTTTCAATGGGGTTAAGGTTAAATTATGTGTGAATATGATTCCCCGTGCCCCCTGAACCATTCTCTGACGACTCGAGCCCGATGAGTCTTGGCATTTTCATGCTGGAATATGCCCATGCCGATAGGAAAGAAAAATCAGCTGACTTCACTTTATTGCTGCATAACGTTGCTGAGCTGTTATAATGATCCAGTCATTGGCTCTTAAGTACTTGCTGATTTAAATTCAAATGGTGATCTTTTTTTTTGGCCGGGCAGAGTAGTTCCTTCCATCCATCCATTTTCTGAAACCGCTTGTCCTCTTCAGGGTCACAGGGGGTCTGGAGCTTAAGGGCACAAGACAGGGAACAACCCAGGATGGGGCACCAACCCATCATAGGGCACATTTACACACCATCCACTCACACCTACTGCAAATTTGGTAACTCTAATCGGCCTCAGTATGTTTTTGGACTGTGGGGGGAAACCAGTGGAATCCCCACGACGACATGAGGAGAACATGCAGACACACATGGAATCCTGGAAGACTGGAAGCCAGGTACCAGAAGGGTGAGGCAACGCTGCTAACCAGTGCACCTCCACCCACCCCATGGGATAATCCCATGATATGGAAATACATTGAATTATTAAGACTATTCAGTGTGAATGATGAGGAAGAGGGAGAACATTACCACAGAGAATAAAAAGGACAAAACTTTTATACAATGTGGAAGAGGCTGCCAAAAGTGTCACAGCGCCAAGTGTCCCACATCCGCAGTTCACCGCCAGTGAGAAAACGGACGAATTCATCCACAAAGAACACAGATGAGGAGAGAATGTATGGTTTTTGGTGGGGAGCAGCTGGGAGAGAAAATGGAGTTCCTGGCTATTATTCCCAGTGAGGGGAAACGTCAGCAGGGCAGACAGCACGGAGTAAGAGAACAGGCAAACAGAAACGAGGGAAACAAAGTCAAATTAAGTTATGCGGAAATGATACAGTGGCTCACTGGCACCTCATCAGGACACTGGACACTATAATATAAATCAGTATTTCTCCAACTGATCCTCAGGGTCCCCCAAACAGTCCACGGTTTTGCCGCTTCCCAGCTCTTGATAGGGAGCAAAAATGTGGACTGTCTGGCAGGGAGCTGGGAGGGAGCAAAAACCTGAACGGCCTGGAGGACCCCGTGGATAGGACACTGATATAAATGACACAGAACACTGAGACTTATGGGATGGTTACTCTTTACATTACAGTTGGCTAAGAGATTATTGCATTGTAGTGCATTTGCTACTATGTGAATGGGGTAACTTAAGTAACATTTGGTGAGCAAATAAGTTGCTTTGGACAGCTGTAGCAGAGAAAGAAGTAAATGTTAAATAAAAGCAAAGACTAAAATGGGTAAAATAGGGGACTGAATGGAATTTAAACAAACCGGAGCAAAACTTAAATAATGCAGATGAGCCTATGGGTCCTCGGGCAGCACTGGGAGGGCCTGTGTTCTGTCTGAAGTGAGATTCTCCCACACGGTACATTGGACTGCGGCTTTTGCAAAGTACCGCATGTGTACATGCTATATACACATATGTGTGAAACATAGATACATAAACAGAGGGAATGATATTCTTTTATGTTATGCATAAAGCAAATTCTAGTTCTATAAAAAGAGAGCTGTGCTTTCCCAGCTAGACAGGGGTCACGTGATGTCATCGTCATAAATATTTTCACACACATTCTCAAGCGAAGGGGAGATGAGTGCTGGCAGCCGCGATGGAAGACGCTGTCATCAGATGCCTCTGTGAAACAAGAGGGCTCTTTCAGGGGCACAAGAGACCCCTCCTGCCCACAGGCTGGGTCCCCTCAAAGCCTCACAGCTGGCACCTCTCCCCCATCCATCAACACCTCCTCTCATCCTTTCTGCTTGGAGTCACCTGTATAAGAGGAACAAGAAAAGCCAGAAAACTGACACATGATCACCTATTTGAATGTGGTGCCCTTGGGCTCAGCCCTAACCTATGTCTACTGTCAGTCCCCATTTGACCTGTTTTCCCAGTGACTCGTGGAGCCACCAGCAACAAGCTTTCAATTCTGAGTATTAGTGAAAACTGGGCTGTGAAGGGAACAGATTTGTAAACCAGTTCAGGATTCAGCCTGGTCTCTGCTGATTGATGCATTATCTTCTTAGCAGCAGATAAACAAATACTGAAAGTTTATGATGTGTAATGTTTTTTGGGAAAGATGTGCGCTGCTTTCAAGTTTACTCCACTAGATATTTACCAAAACAAAACCAAGTCCTTGTATGAGGATACAACAGTCTCGCAATTTTAGACTCTCACAAACAAACATTTGGTTAGAAATACGGCTTCTTAATCCTGTAATACCTGCTGCATTAATATAAGATTAAATGCATTTTAGTTCTGAAAATATTAATACTGCATAACTATTGCTACTCACCATTTTACACTTGACTTTTACACTGGCTGATTGAGAGACATTGTGACGTGAGGGAGGGTTTCTGGGTGACTTCATGAGCCATGAAGGCAGTATGGATTTTGAAGATGCTTACTACATAATGCCAGAGTAACAACATTTACTTTCTTTTCTTTAAAAAGCACAAGTTTGCACTTTTCCAGACTTCAAGGATTTACATAGAACAATTTAGATTCCAGATAGTACAAATACAATAAATTTTAACACTATTACCATAGTTATTCATAAATCCTGCCAATATTTTCTAACCTTCGACCCTTAGCAGATGCATAGGGCTTAAGGTATTCAGCAAACCATAAATTGCATAATGTAAGCTTGGCAGACAGTGCAATAAATATCCTTAAAAACTACCAAACCTATCTTTTATGCATCCACGGATGTAATCCAATAACCCCTATACTCTTTAAGATGCTAATTTAACAAAAAGTAACAATGCCTTCTAAATTCAATTTATTTGAATTTCACAAGTCTAGCTTAGACACGCTAGGGAAGGCTGTGTCTTCACGCCTTGTGTATCACCATTTGCTTGCATACTTCACAGACAGCCTGTTCTGGGAATCTGTAGGCTAAACTGATATGAGTGTGTTACTGTGTATGAAAGTGTGTCTTCTTTTGTATCAATCAGAGAGGCCAAAACAACTCTACCAGAACCAGCAGATTTATTAATCTTTGCTCACCGTGCTTCTGAGTAGAAACTCCACATCAGTCTAAATGAAGTGTTTGCTGAAAGTGGATAAATGGGTAAAGACTTATATTGGAGCAAGTTAAGTTGTATAACTGGTTCACCACTGGTAAACTGTAGACAGCTAGCAAAACCAATTGATTTTGTAGCACTCTGTCCCGCAACTTAACAATGGTCAAACACTTATATTTTACAAATTACAACAATTTACCAATAAACTTATGACTATAACTATAACATACCGATATATGGCTAAAGATCACTGTAACTTATCTCCATTTGTGACCACATACAATACACTGTAAGCATGCCTGGGATAGTCTCATATTGTCCATTCTAACTGCGTTAGGCGATAACCTAATTGTCTACACCCAACATCGAAGACAATTTAAATGTCAGAGATAAAGACTGCATTCTGTGCGACAAAAGGCACAATGACTTGATCGTAATGGTACCGCACCCACAAAAATACTAGCTAGTTTTCCACTTTAAAAAGTTTGGTGTACGATAACAGACTATATTTTATCAAATGAGCCATTTTTCGTAACTCGACGAAAAGCATTTAATTCTTAGAAGTTTGATTGTCCGCAACATTCCTCGACGCCTTTATTCTCCGTTATATAAATATACTGTGTTTTATACAGTTGCTTTGATTTGAAAGCGAATGGTTTCACAAACAAAATAGTCACGCAACTTCTATAACCGTATTTTCTGCAATAATGCAGCTGTAACTTGTGCACAATTTGACGGAGGAGTGGTGTAACGCCGTTGGTAAACCTATATTTATAGGGAAAAACTAAAATAAACGAATAGATAGCATAGCTCTTATAAACGTAATGTGGAGTCATTTAAAGATAATCTGTTGCCCGAGCGTTAAAATTCAACCCCAAATCTGTTTCTTGCAGATTATTTTTGTTAAATCGTTAAAGAAACGCGTGGAACGCAACAGTATTTCATAGTTATTTACTTGCATTTTAAAACAGCGCTTCATACATTTAATTTATTTTAGATTTGTGTTACTTTATGTAAGAATATGCATATATTAAAACTTAAAATTTATGTGCATATCTTTTAGTACGGGGTCAAACATCTCTTTGTTAAAAATGTATTTCTTTGTTTTCAGAGTACAAAATATCTAGTAAACAAGTACAGAGTCACAGCATAAAAAAGTTAATTTAGAAGACGAAGTAGAAAAGAAATAAAGTTATCGACACTCCGCCTCTCCAGTCCGAAGTCCTGCATCCAATCACGGACGTGGCGCTAAAGAAAAACAAATCGTGGGATTGGTCAGTGGATAATGGTTTCCAGGCGCCCCGTGGAGAACCACTACTGCTTGTGAATGAGGGGCACCTGGAAACCGACGTAACATTATTGAGTATGTCTTCAGTGTCTTCGGCCAAACTTTCCAGTGAGGCGCAAGTGGTCATTGCAGAATCAGAGCAACTTAGGAGTGCAATCAATCAAAAGAAGACGGCACTTCGAAAATCAACGATGTAATTTGGATAGTTATCTTTTTAAATCGTCAGATATAAGAACTTTGTTTTAAGGATTTTTTTTCCCTGGCTGAGACAGCGAGATGAAAATAGCACTAATATCCATCTATTTTAAACGCGTTTTTATAAAGTGAGTGAAAACAGTGGATTTTCTCCTGCATGCTGCTGTCGGAACCTCGAAACACTCAAGGACTGTTGTTCGGTTTGGTCTTCAGAAGGGACAGTCGTCTTACTGAATAAGTTAATCGATTCACATGCAGCGCTTTAAATGCATGGTTAAAACATTAAAGTAACGTTGAGACTGAAAATCAGTCCGCCGTTTTCTTTCTTTTTGCCAAGAAAAGGAATATAGTTTTTCCCCCATTTTTTAATTTTTTTTTTTGATTGAACTGAACATATCTGATTTAATATGGCAGCACCGAAGACCTGTGTCTGGTTTCCGATTAGGAGCTGTGTTTTTGCGACTTTGTGTGCAATGCTCCAGCTGGGCTCGGGTCAGTATCACGGAGAGAAGGGCATTTCGATACCCGAGCACGGCTTCTGCCAGCCCATATCTATACCGCTCTGCACGGACATCGCCTACAACCAGACCATCATGCCGAATCTCCTGGGTCACACCAATCAAGAGGACGCGGGACTTGAAGTGCACCAGTTCTACCCTCTGGTGAAAGTACAGTGCTCTGCGGACCTCAAGTTTTTCCTGTGCTCGATGTACGCGCCCGTATGCACGGTGCTGGAGCAGGCTATACCGCCGTGCCGCTCGCTGTGCGAGCGGGCCAGGCAGGGATGCGAGGCGCTGATGAACAAGTTCGGCTTCCAGTGGCCGGAGCGGCTCCGCTGCGAGAATTTCCCGGTTCACGGCGCAGGCGAGATCTGCGTGGGTCAGAACACGTCGGACCCTGGAAGTCCCACATCGTACCCAACTCCTTACGTGCCGGAGTTCGTCACGTTGCCACCCAACATTGGCCGGTCTAGTCATCCTTTCTCCTGCCCCCTGCAGCTTGAAGTGCCCTCATACTTAAATTATTACTTTCTGGGGGTGAAGGACTGCGGGGCCCCTTGCGAGCCCCAGAAAGTAAACGGAATGATGTATTTTCGCGAGGAAGAAGTTAAGTTTGGCCGACTCTGGGTGGGGATCTGGTCCATTCTGTGCTGCGTGAGCACTTTGTTCACGGTGCTCACGTATCTGGTAGACATGCGCCGGTTCCGATACCCCGAGCGGCCCATCATTTTCCTTTCCGGCTGTTACTTTATGGTGGCGGTTGCCTACTCAGCCGGATTCTTCCTAGAGGATAAAGTGGTCTGCATCGATAAATTTAAGGACGATGGCTACAGAACAGTAGCCCAGGGCACCAAGAAAGAAGGATGCACTATTCTCTTCATGGTTCTCTACTTCTTCGGCATGGCCAGCTCAATCTGGTGGGTGATCTTGTCTCTCACCTGGTTCCTTTCTGCTGGGATGAAGTGGGGCCACGAAGCCATCGAAGCAAATTCTCAGTATTTTCATCTAGCTGCCTGGGCAGTTCCGGCTGTTAAAACCATAACGATCCTAGCTATGGGACAAGTGGACGGAGATATCCTGACCGGCGTGTGCTACGTGGGCATCTTCAGCGTGGACTCCTTACGTGGCTTCGTCCTCGCTCCCCTCTTCGTCTACCTTTTCATAGGCACGTCGTTTCTGCTCGCCGGTTTCGTGTCGCTCTTCCGGATCAGGACCATCATGAAACACGACGGCACGAAGACGGAGAAACTGGAGAAGCTCATGGTTCGGATCGGTGTGTTCAGCGTGCTGTATACGGTCCCGGCCACCATAGTAATAGCGTGCTACTTTTACGAGCAGGCGTTTAGGGAGCAGTGGGAGAAGACATGGCACATGCAGACCTGCAAGCGCTTCGCCGTGCCCTGCCCCGTAAACAATTTCGCGCCGATGACCCCGGACTTTACCGTGTTCATGATTAAGTACCTAATGACTATGATTGTGGGCATTACCTCCGGATTCTGGATATGGTCCGGGAAAACGCTGCAGTCGTGGCGCAGGTTTTACAAAAGGTTAAGTAACAGCAACCAAGGCGAGACGACCGTATGATCATACGGATAGCGGAGCTGGCGCAAGTCGACACGGAATAAAAGGGGAAAACTCGGAACTCCCTTGCAGTCATCGGTACTCATAGTGATCCGGTTAAACTTGGTCGATCAGACTCCTCGAACACTTTCAGATCCTTTCAACGTCGGGAGTTACTCTTGAGCTGCTTCCCAAGGTTTTACTGGTAAATAGGACGAAATGTCTCTTTAAATCAATGCAAATGAACGAATACCTGACTATTTCCGATTCATTGCTGAACTGCCGTTTTGTTTATAAGAGAAAATGACTGCCGCTATAGGGTTTATTTTGTAGAATGAGACTGAATTACACGTGATTGATTTACGATGACATGAATGTTTTTCAAGGGCTCATCCTTCGTATTGTCGGTCTTCTCGCCATTAAAGTCCCTGTTTATAATCTGAAACTGTTTTGTAACATTGCTGAAACGTACAAAATTGAGTACTGTGCATTTTTGCATTGCAGAATGATTTTAACAGCGAAGTATTTTCCTCACTTATTACTTTATTTGTGCAGTCGAGTCCCCAGCGTCATATTTTTGCACACAAAATGTTTACCTTATCACTTTTTTTTGTTTAATATTTCCAGTTTATTTGATATCTTGTAGCCACTCCCAGACAATCATCCTTGTAACTGAGCACGAATGGCAGAGGCCCTGTTTGTAGTCTGATTGGGTACTATTGTATGCATGTATACAGCTATGAAGTCATTCAAGCTGCTACTGTATACATTTTTGTAAATACTTGTTTTCTACAAATGTATTTATAAATGTTATTGCATTTTTTACTTGATTTTTAAAATACAGTAAGAGCTCTCTTGTATCTGTACAGTTTCACTGAATAAAATGATTAGATTTTTAAAACTTTATAGTACTTGTGATCTTTCTGAAGCATATCGTTTTCCTCATCAAATTTAAAGTTACCTGTACCCATGTAGCAACGTGAATTAAAAATAGATTAGCAGGCATCTCTCGGTGCTTGAGTTGAAATTGATTGTGTGTCTGCCCTTAAATATGTGCATAGATAAGGACTCAGCTTTATAAAGATGGGGGTGTCTGTTTCAAGACACAGTAGGTGCACTGTAAGGAGCTGGTTAATAAGGAACCTAACCAGGATTTATGCAGTGAAATGTCCAGCTGTGTAAACAGGTAAAAATTTATTTGGGTGAAAACATCAGCTATGCAATGGAAAATATCAGCAAATTTAATTGTGAGCAATAACATATCTTATATACTTACAAAACAGACATTTAGCATCTGTAATTTCAGTATTCCCAAATACAACCCCCAATATTCAAGCATATTAGTATTACAGTTTAATTAAAATTGTTTGTTTTACATCAGCATCTGTTTTATCTTGGGGAATTAGGTTACTGATCACTTCAAAATGTAACAATAAAATAAGCGTTTAGATTATTCAGACGTTGTTGTGTGGCAGTAATGTTTGGGTTTAGGTACTGATCTACTGTAGCCATTTAGCATTACACCGATCTTGTCATTTCCTTAATTGACTGATTTAACCTCTTAGTACGGTGGATGGTAGATGGTGTAAATGGGGCCAAAGTAGCTTCCTGTACATCAGCCCCCCAAAAGCATGATGCTGCCCTTGTGATACAGACCATTCTGCTCAGCTAAAATGGAGGTCTGCACTTTAATGGAAGCAGGGTGGGCCTGCAGCATCTTTGCAGCAAATAAGCTCTAGTGACTGAACAGGTGGAGGGATTGGAGGAGTTAGCATGTGCTCCTGGAGAGAGGAGAGAGAAGAGGCAAAGGCAATCTCACGGTGGGCACTGAGAGATGACTTCAATTTGCAGAGCAGTCTCTCAGCATGCATGCTAGCCACAAGGTCCATTTATTACAATGTAAGTCTGGTCAGGAGAACAGTGTGCTGTTTTTTTTTTAATCTCGTGCCATTTCCAGAACCGAAGCTGTTACCTGTTTAAAGAGAGTTTATAAACTGGCACACATTACATTTCATATGCATATTTGCATATTTTTTTAACTAACTTCTTTCATAAGATTTATCTAATGTGAAGGGTCACATCACTGTCATGGCTGAACATGTCTGTTAAGACACTCCATGGTGTATCCCAGCTTTGTGTGCTCTGCTTCCGAAGATATTTTTCACTTTACAGTGTTATTTTTTTACTTAATCATATTTAAGTGATAATTGCAGTAGTATAGTAGTTCTCAATCAGGTTCCACCCCCCCCCCCCCAAAAAATAAATAAATAAATGTTTTCATTCCAACCTACACTGCTTACAACCAGCCTCATTCATTATTAGCCTGTTAAAGGCCAAATAAGCCTAAGGTAGGGTTGGAATGAAAACATTCTGGAAGGGGGGGGGGTACCAGGAACAGGATTGAAAACCGCTGCTATAGTATGATATAATTTTACGGGAGTTTTAATGTAACCTGTCCAAAAAGTCTATGTTAACAGCATAAAAATATAAAATCTGTAAATGCTTAAGTACCTTTGTTGTCTAAGTATTCCATTAGGTAGATTTTAATAAACATTTTGGTTAAAGGGGAGACTGTTTCGCACGTACTTCCTGACATACACACGGCACTGACTTGCCCCATACGCGCCTCAGGAATGAAAAAAAAAGTTACGACAATGGTGCCACCTATAGGTCAGATTTTGTTTTGTACAGGGTGATCTTATTTTCTATATTTGTGAAGCCATTTTCTCCACAGGCATATTGTGTGTATTTGCATGTATGTTTTTTCCATCCGAATATACAGAAAACAATATAAAAATTAAACCAGTTTTGTCTGGTTGTGCACACAGACTTGACAAATGATTTGTAAGCCAGTTTGGGTTGTCCTTTGCTTGAGGGATTGAAATTAATTTTTTGAAATGACCTCATGCCACAATTGCTGTGCAACTACAATTGCTTAGTTATGTAATATGTCAAAAAAGTACAGAAAAAAACAGTTAGATATATGAATGTTTAGATATGTAAGATATATGCACAAATGTCAGAAATCCTAATACATACTCTGTCTACAAAACTTTGTGCTTCTCTTGTGCCACTGACTGTCATAATAATCTATAAATAGGAGGCTAGTTTGTTTATCTTAAAAGTTTGTATTGATCATGTGTTGGGGAGGTGTTTTTTTCTCAGCAGTTTATGCTGGTTTAGCAAACACCAAATGGTGCTAGACATTTCACACTTTAATTTTTGCTGCCCCTGAGTCTTTTGCTGAAGTAGTTCAGTCAAACACAATGTCAATGGGGTAATCTCCATTAGGGCTAAGTTAGCCAGTATGATTCATCTTGGCCTAAATGTATTTCTGAGCTACATCGCATGTTCAAATAAATAAGACATAAATGTATTTATATTTTTCCTGTCTTTCGAAAAAATATGTCATATTCTGTCATGGCATTTGCTAGAGTTTGCTTGTTGGATGTCTGTCATGGAGATATCTGCTGTCCCTTGCTTTGTTTCTGCTGTACTGTCCCTAAGTTGCCATGCAAAACAATTCTACAGTCTTAACAAACCTGTGCCTCAGGTAAATGTGATTTTCACAGACCTATGTTCCACTTCAGAGTTAGTAAGGTAATGCTAAGGTAGAGGTAAGCTAATGGCTTTCCAACTTTCAGAAGAAAATATATTACATTTGCTTTCATTGTCTCCATTATTTGTATTATTTATTTATCTATCAGCATTACTTATATCATTTGTTTAGAAGACGTTTTTATCCAAAGCAAAATACAATTGGTAAGCCACTGTGCTGGTGCTACGGGCCTTACTAAAGCGGCCAGTGGTGACATCACTCTGCCGCTCACAGGATTTGGACCAGTGACCCTATGATCACGCACACAGAGTCCTACACCACAGAGCCACACAACAGACCAGGGGGTCTTCAATAAAGTTAAAATTCTCCTTTTAGGAGTATTTACAGTAATCGCTTCATTTATGAGTATAGCACTGAGGGTTCAGAACAGTTATATGTGAGAATGGCTGTAATGCATCAGTGGAGCTCAGTCATAGGACAGAATTCTCTGCCACTAATACACTGATTGTATTGTACTTCAAGTAAGTCCATGCAGGTAATCCAAAGCAGGTCAACCAGATTGTAGATCCACTGTCTACACACACAGAATGATCGGTGTTCAAAGAAAATGTCCAGTCCTGTTGGATTCACTGTCAGCCGTTTGTTTGGACTGTGTGAGCTGTTTGATCAACACAGTAAGACATGAGACTGTACAGACTCTGCCTTTGGGAACTTCCCCAAAACTTGTCTTTGAAGGTAGAGTTTTAGCGGTTTGAGTACAGCAGGAGATACCCGTCATTAGTTTTGTTTTGATCTTTACGACGTATAAGCTGGACTGCAGTATCACCCCTGGTGAATGGCGATGCGGGGGCATACGAGCTAAGACCAAGACTGAGGATAACCACAGCGTAATCCGAAATGGAGGACAGTTCTTCTCCATTGTATGAAAATTACAGGGAAGAGTGAGCAACTGTACAGTGCTAAACAAACGTAGATGCAGGAATTCACTGCGAGCTGCTGATGAGAAGGCAAACCCTCCAGGGGATCACTGCCTAGTCTCATGTATTCTTCGGCGGTATAAGAATATTGTGGGGATTATTGGGTGGTAGGGGGGGTATTTCAGGTTTGCTACCATAGCAACAGGGAAACACACTCTGTGTTCAGTCAAGGAAGTTTGTGGGACATAGCAACAGTAGGGTTTTACAAACATGGATCTTACTCTCCAGTTTCTTCAAAATTAGGCACTTTTTCCTTTTACAAAGCATCCTTTTGGAAGGAAATGAAACAGATGCATCAGGTAGGATTATCAGAGTGGTCTTTCAACAGTGGTTATGCTTTCGGGTGGTCCAGATCACAGTGATTCTATCCAGACCCGTTTTCCAACTCTGAAAAATTCTGCTCTCGCTCCATGTTTGTCTGTTAGCAACACTATGTTTATGCCAGTTATTCTTGTTTATTTCTTTATTTCCAAGCTTGTTTTCATCTGTATATTGAGATAATTTTGTTTTGAACTAAAAGTATACTCCACAGAAGCAAACCAGGAGGAATAAAATTAAAATGAATAAGGTTGAGTGTCATGTTAACTTAGCAATGATAAAACTTGTCTGTTTGCTGAAGACTGAAGGATCATCTTAAAAGGACATCACCAGGAGGTCAGTGCTTTCACTGCCCCAGCAGCTGTGATTAATAGAGTATTCATCAACGGGAACAAATAAACTCAGTCTTCATTATTCACAACCTGTTTTTTTTTTTTCAAAAGAAGGGAAAGAAAGCCTTTGGACTAGTGCACTCCCAGAAGGTGGAGGGTAGTTGATGCAGCTCATGTGCTCCCAGAAAGACTCGGCCCCTTGACCATGAAGGACTTTGTTCTATCATTACTGAGTCGGGGGTGTGGCCAGATGGTCCAGGTAGAAGAAGATAGCTTTGGTGGAAGGATTGAGGTCTGCCTGGAGCCTGAGGTAATGCCTAAACCTTGTTTGTCCATAATGTACATGGCAAGATGTTGTAATGATCTTTATTCAGCAGTGTGAAAAATAGAGAATCTGCAGACTCCCAACTCTCACACTGCACTCGGGGGGTAATTTTCCCTGCTGCAAGGGCACTGAAAGTCCTGTTTTCTCTATCAGGACTATTTCAACTGGAAATCCCAACAAGCGCTGCTTCGCTTGTCCCACAGCGGTCATGTTTGGACAGGAGGGGAACCCGCACCCCCTAGAACCTACAGCACCAGGAGGGGGCCCCTTATCTTATACTCTGAGGACCTCGCACTGTCGCCTTTGCGACCTGATGATGTCAGCACTAAGGTGCCACACCCCCAGCATGGAGCGGAGCATCACGTCTCTCCTCAGTGGCACCTTGCAGACCCTCTAGTGGCTTATGGCAGAAAGCAGGTAAAAACTCATATCCATCCATCCATCCTTTCCATCCATCCATCTTTCATATTTGTGTTTGTAAATTTCCTTGTGATGGACTGGCATCCAGGGTGTCCCTAACCCTAACCCTCTATTTCCTGAGGCTCCAGACTCTCTGTGAACAAGATACATGGAATCATGGCATTAAAATGCTTTAATTCATGCCCCTATACCTGTAGGTATTGCAGGTTCTTCCTCCAGATTATCCAATTATCTCCTACATTCCTGAAAACATGTGACTAAATCTGTAAGTGGGTCAATCCTAAAACAAGAGTGCAAGAGTCACACTTACACACATACATCAAACTATTATTTATATAGTCATTTGGCCTTTTTAGAATATGTGTCATATTTGCACAGATGAATTGGGATATTGACGAGATGTACTAAATGTACATCAATTTTTAAATGTCTTACAGTTTTTCCGTATAGCCACATCAAAGTAGACTGCACAGATAGATTATATAACCAAGACCAGCTACTTAAAGTTAACGATGGAAGAAATGAAACTTTGAAATCGATGACGGATGGGATTGTGGTCGACGTAATCCACATTCCACAGTCTCACAGAGGATGTTAAGTGTCTTCTGTATTTACACTAGTGGCCAAAATTGTGGAAACACCTAGTATTTTTGGCATTATGCCTTAAAAAATACTACACAAATATTGGCAGTAATGTTTACAAACAATTAAGGAATGTTACAAATATCATACATTGGATTATTAAATAAGGAACTGGACCAACAGTTGAATAAAGTTCTGGAATCGCCAATTGTGATTCCACAATTTTGGCCACTAGTATAGGTGTGCTGAAGACCAATCTCAGCCAGGATAGGGTTTTTGACATTAATATTTGACATTAATATTTTAATAAAATTAATAATAATATTATTGTTTCCTCAGGCTCTGGGCAATAACTATGGAATTTGTAGTGTATTCCAGTTTCTGAAACAATCCTCTGCCGCCCCTCCGTCTTTCCTGTCTATGATTCCTCATAACCAGCATTTCCTTCTGTTTGCTAATAGTGGCCTCCTTTGGCCCTAACAGATGGAAGGTAATGATACGGAAGGCTGAAATTCTTCTGAGGATTTGCAAGGAGCCTTGTGTGATCTGAGATTTGAGGATGATAAACGTATAATAAGCTATTGAGTGAGCACCGTCAACAAAGATTGTTAACGAATGTTTTTCTTGAGGCGTATGAAAAAGCATCCCAATCAGTGTGTTGTGCAGTGAGCCACATCGGTGCCGGCATTCCGAAAGCCATGTATCACCAGCGCCAGCGTCTCAACAAAGAGCACAGTGTGGTCTTGGGAACCAGCCAAGAGCAGCCAAAAACCCTGCAAAATGTGTCTCTGCGCAAGGGCATCCAGGCATCTGCTGCCATGCCTCCCTTTGACTTTCCATCATCTAAACATCACACACCAGTGACAACACAACCGTTTGATATGAATCTAGGATGACCGCTGCTTGCAAATAAAACGAAAAAGGCACAATCTCACAGGAAGGACGGGGTGGTTAAAAAACAGGATCGTGTTTTTCTTGTTTGATTCCAGATGGTACTGTTTATATTTAATTTCAGAATTGTCTGTTTTTATTGTGGTTTTCACAGATAAACTATAGCTCCTCTGTTTGTGTAGCAAACTAAAGGAGAAATAGTAAATGAGACTGCAGATTTCCTAAATGCTGAAAACTATGTTTGCCTGTCAGTCATAGTTTGTTTGCTAGCATTGTCATACATTCTGCTGTTTACTCATTTCTTCTTTTTTAACATTACCGCAGTTGCTATTGTTTCATAGCATTGTTTTAAGTGAGTTTTGTGAACTGTACATTAAGCGATTATGTTCTGAAGACAAAGAGCAAATTTAGGAATCAAACTATTATCATGTTTTCAATGAAACATAACAGAAATGTCATAAAAGCATAAACATGGTAGAGCAGATGTGCAGGGATTTGCAATTTCAAAGGTATTTGACTCGGCCTGAAGGTTCATGGAAAGGAAAGTACTCGTGAGAGATGATTCATCTTTAAGATGAATTTCAGCAACTAAACCAGACAAATTGTTAGCAGGGTGTCAGTCTCAGTCCCTTTCATATCTATCCATTTCCCTTCAAATCTCTTGCCACACCCATTGCCTCACCTTTACTGCAAACCCAAACTTGGTGCTATCAAGAGCAGAGAAGGAGAAGGCAGTGCTGGGACTTTAAATGTCAGATCCCATAATCTCCATTTTCCCTCTTCCCGTCGCCGCAGTAGGATATAGATTCCCTTTGTGATTTTTAGGCTTATATAATTGTGATTTGGGAATTCTTCCAGCTGCAGTTTTTGCCTTTCTGTGTCTCCTGCTCAGGCTCGGAGGTCCTACGTCTCAGGCGATGTGCACCCTCTCCTGTCCACCATCCCCTCCAGGCTCGCTCTGCCCCGATTCAGCACCAAGCGCTCCCTGGCTCCTCTGAACCCTATCTGCAAACCAAAGGTCGTGACCTCTGACTCTGAACTCTCTCCAGGTACAGATCTTACATCTCTCCTGAAAGGTTTCATGATCCACAATAAACATGGCTAACTCTCATATCTCTCCTGTTCTTCAAGGCGCTGCTTGAGTAATACATGTATTTTACGAGTCTGTTGTCTCTTAGGCACAAAAGCAAGTATTTATCAAAATATGCAATATCAGCTATTCTAATCATAATTCTGTCCATAATTCTGCACATAATGCCGATTTTGATTAAA
Organism: Paramormyrops kingsleyae; assembly: GCF_048594095.1. Classification (NCBI taxonomy): domain Eukaryota; kingdom Metazoa; phylum Chordata; class Actinopteri; order Osteoglossiformes; family Mormyridae; genus Paramormyrops; species Paramormyrops kingsleyae. The sequence continues at coordinate 35,157,535 of NC_132797.1, read as the reverse complement.
TCACATTAAATAAAATTTAAAAATACATATTTTAACAACATATTTAAGTTAAGCCTATATAATATAAAAATGTACAAATGTAAGAAATATTTATAATTAGAATTCACTTTAGCCAGGTATATTTGCAGGTACTAGGAATTTGTTCTTGGCACTATTGGTGCATGCATTCACAGACAACACAGAACATAAATTAAGAAAAATAAAATAAAAAAAAACCAAAATAAATTTGAGTATGGAACAAGTTTTCATTAGATCCGGGTCCCCAGTATATACAAATACAAATAAATAGTGTTATGTATTGAGTACAGATGTGCACACACAGCAGCAATAAGCAAAAAGTCCAGGAATTTGGAGATAGCTTGTGGACAGAGTTCCAGGACAGAGCATGTAATGTGAAGATTAATGCAAGACAGAGTGATCAGCATTATTGCAGGTGAAGAAGCTGTTTAAGTGACATTGATTTGCTATAGATGGTTGTCTGGGTGGGATAAATATGTATTTACATTTTGTCAAACTGTTACTCATATTACTGAGTAAATAGAAAGTTACATAAAAAATTTCACAGAATAAAACAAGCTACTATGCCTAATCGGGTTTTTACCCGGCCAGCCTATCCCCGAACTTCTGGAAGGATGTGAGCTCTTTCCCATTATGAAAGTCTTTTATCACTCGTTTGGCCACCTGGCATAGGATGGCAGAGCCGGCAGGAAAATCTTTAATGCATGAGGATGCAAGTTTCTGCTTAAGGAAAGCTGTCATAGATCCAGATCAAAAAATATCTGGCAGCCGTTTTCCATTGTCAGAGATGAGGAGGGGAACCACTTGCTTTCTGATTGTTGTAACATGCAAAAAAGTGCTATCATACACTCGGCACAAGTCTGGCACTTCAGGGCTAAAAGCAAGCGAATCAAAAGTGACGACTGCACTGAAAATAAAACAACACAAGAATGTGTGGATTTTGTTTGTGCAGATACATGACCTTTTGAAAATGATCTTTGTCACTGACAGAGGTGCAAACATGATTGCTGCACTGCACGGTAATTCATAAGACAACTGCAGTACAGTCGTCCCTCGCCATTTCGCGCTTCGACTTTCGCGGCTTCACTCTACCGCGGTTTTTTCAAATACATTTATTCATTAAAAAGTTGATAGACAGTGAAAATGATACAGCGCGCGCTCGGTTGTCTGAGTCAATTATACACCCCTGTATTACAATTAAAATTAAAATTACTGTACGTATGGACTGTAGGCATATGTATTCGAGCACCCCCGCAAATCCTTCAACGCCAGGTGCAGCCGAATAATAAAGAAATAAAGAATCCTACTTCGCGGAAAATCAGTTAACGCGGTAGAGTCTGGAGCGGATTAACCGCGATAACCGAGGGACGACTGTATTCATGTACTGAACATAATTCTTTCACGTCTCATCGGCCATGATGGATGAAGCACATGAAGATGCTCAGCTTGTAAGTGACGTGAAAATTTTGGTCACATATTTTAAATATTCTGACATATAAGCCAAGCTGAATAAGTCTGTAAAACAGTCAGCGGAGACACAGTGAAATTCGGATGTCGACATGCTGGATTCATTATTGCAGCAGTATGATGATAACACAGCAGTCCTGCTAGAAAATAAGCAGTATGGTTAAATAGGATACATCAACAAAAACAAGCTTACAAACTTGGTGTCTTTTTGGAAACCATTTAAAGATGCAATGAATGATTTGCAGTTGGGCAATACTGCCTTAAGTGCCTCTGTTGTGCTTTCATGGACAGTGAAGTCATTGTGCAGCAGTCAATGTCGACCCTGTGCTGACTGTAATTGCATCAGTGTGTGTGCAACGTCTGGACGAGTTGATGTCTCCTATCAGCTTGAAATCAAATAGCATCCATATGCTGTACAAAATGGCAACATTTCTCAGTCTGAAATTGCAGCAACTGAAGACGCTTGTGGAAAATGAGAAGCAATGTGTGATCAATGCGGTGAAAGAGATGGCTGATGACTTGGGGTTTCACGTTACAGTTGGAAATGATGACCATGAGGTCCCAGCCAAAAGGGCGATTTTCCACGAGTTCCAGGAAGGGGCTCATTTAGGTACCATGGAGAGCAGCATTTCAATACTTTTGTATTCAGAGATCTAGGACTATCTAAACGTTAAGCTGGATACAACTGAAGCACAGCAACCCCAAAATATTCTCTTGTGGTGGAAGAACCACAGTGATGACTTTCCAGTACTAAGCCAACTTGCTCGCCACGGGCTTTGTGTCCCTGTCTCCAGTCCACCGTCGGAAAGACCCTTCAGCATTTGTGGATGTATGCTGGAGCAGACGCGCAGCATTCTGAAGCATTCATCACTGAATCTCCTATGTGGAAGTTATCAGGGAATGTCCTAGGCCCAGTTTAGTAGCCTAGTCCATAGACTGTTATTGCAAACGTGTAGGTGACGCTGTAGGTGTAATATGCCTACGTGTAGGACTAGCCTACTATTTTGTGAAAAATGTAACGTGTTTTCACTGTTATAAGTTGAACATAGCCTGCTTGTAGAAGCTACAGGTTTGTTTTTATTCTTCACCCAAAAGTAAACATACAAAATGTATTTTTTCATTGTATTCAGGAGTGAGGCGAAACTTAGAAGATGCAGGCAGGGGCGGCATAAAATATGCCAAGCTTTTGTGGGTGTGAGCGGGACAGAGTCTGGTGGGTGTGAGCGGGACAGAGTCTGGTGGGTGTGAGCGGGAGCGGGACAGAGTCTGGCGGGTGTGAGCGGGAGCGGGACAGAGTCTGGTGGGTGTGAGCGGGAGCGGGACAGAGTCTGGTGGGTGTGAGCGGGAGCGGGACAGAGTCTGGCGGGTGTGAGCGGGAGCGGGACAGAGTCTGGTGGGTGTGAGCGGGACAGAGTCTGGTGGGTGTGAGCGGGACAGAGTCTGGTGGGTGTGAGCGGGACAGAGTCTGGTGGGTGTGAGCGGGAGCGGGACAGAGTCTGGCGGGTGTGAGCGGGAGCGGGACAGAGTCTGGTGGGTGTGAGCGGGAGCGGGACAGAGTCTGGCGGGTGTGAGCGGGAGCGGGACAGAGTCTGGCGGGTGTGAGCGGGAGCGGGACAGAGTCTGGTGGGTGTGAGCGGGACAGAGTCTGGTGGGTGTGAGCGGGACAGAGTCTGGTGGGTGTGAGCGGGAGCGGGACAGAGTCTGGCGGGTGTGAGCGGGACAGAGTCTGGTGGGTGTGAGCGGGACAGAGTCTGGCGGGTGTGAGCGGGACAGAGTCTGGCGGGTGTGAGCGGGACAGAGTCTGGTGGGTGTGAGCGGGAGCGGGACAGAGTCTGGCGGGTGTGAGCGGGACAGAGTCTGGTGGGTGTGAGCGGGACAGAGTCTGGCGGGTGTGAGCGGGACAGAGTCTGGTGGGTGTGAGCGGGAGCGGGACAGAGTCTGGCGGGTGTGAGCGGGAGCGGGACAGAGTCTGGTGGGTGTGAGCGGGACAGAGTCTGGTGGGTGTGAGCGGGACAGAGTCTGGTGGGTGTGAGCGGGAGCGGAACAGAGTCTGGCGGGTGTGAGCGGGAGCGGGACAGAGTCTGGTGGGTGTGAGCGGGAGCGGGACAGAGTCTGGCGGGTGTGAGCGGGAGCGGGACAGAGTCTGGTGGGTGTGAGCGGGAGCGGGACAGAGTCTGGCGGGTGTGAGCGGGACAGAGTCTGGCGGGTGTGAGCGGGAGCGGGACAGAGTCCGGCGGGTGTGAGCGGGAGCGGGACAGAGTCTGGCGGGTGTGAGCGGGACAGAGTCTGGTGGGTGTGAGTGGGACAGAGTCTGGTGGGTGTGAGCGGGACAGAGTCTGGCGGGTGTGAGCGGGAGCGGGACAGAGTCTGGTGGGTGTGGGCGGGACAGAGTCTGGTGGGTGTGAGCGGGAGCGGGACAGAGTCTGGAGTCTGGTGGGTGTGAGCGGGACAGAGTCTGGTGGGTGTGGGCGGGACAGAGTCTGGCGGGCGGGAGCGGGACAGAGTCTGGAGTCTGGTGGGTGTGAGCGGGACAAAGTCTGGCGGGTGTGAGCGGGACAGAGTCTGGTGGGTGTGGGCGGGACAGAGTCTGGTGGGAGTGAGCGGGAGCGGGACAGAGTCTGGAGTCTGGTGGGTGTGAGCGGGACAGAGTCTGGTGGGTGTGAGCGGGAGCGGGACAGAGTCTGGTGGGTGTGAGTGGGACAGAGTCTGGTGGGTGTGAGCGGGACAGAGTCTGGCGGGTGTGAGCGGGAGCGGGACAGAGTCTGGTGGGTGTGGGCGGGACAGAGTCTGGTGGGTGTGAGCGGGACAGAGTCTGGCGGGTGTGAGCGGGAGCGGGACAGAGTCTGGTGGGTGTGGGCGGGACAGAGTCTGGTGGGTGTGAGCGGGAGCGGGACAGAGTCTGGAGTCTGGTGGGTGTGAGCGGGACAGAGTCTGGTGGGTGTGGGCGGGACAGAGTCTGGCGGGCGGGAGCGGGACAGAGTCTGGAGTCTGGTGGGTGTGAGCGGGACAGAGTCTGGCGGGTGTGAGCGGGACAGAGTCTGGTGGGTGTGGGCGGGACAGAGTCTGGTGGGAGTGAGCGGGAGCGGGACAGAGTCTGGAGTCTGGTGGGTGTGAGCGGGACAGAGTCTGGCGGGTGTGAGCGGGACAGAGTCTGGCGGGTGTGGGCGGGACAGAGTCTGGCGGGTGTGGGCGGGACAGAGTCTGTTGGGTGGGGGCGGGACAGAGTCTGGTGGGTGTGAGCGGGACAGAGTCTGGTGGGTGTGGGCGGGACAGAGTCTGGCGGGTATGGGCGGGACAGAGTCTGGCGGGTGTGGGCGGGACAGAGTCTGGCGGGTATGGGCGGGACAGAGTCTGGTGGTTGTGGGCGGGACAGAGTCTGGTGGGTGTGGGTGTGAGCGGGACAGAGTCTGGTGGGTGTGAGCGGGACAGAGTCTGGTGGGTGTGGGCGGGACAGAGTCTGGCGGGTGTGGGCGGGACAGAGTCTGGTGGTTGTGGGCGGGACAGAGTCTGGTGGGTGTGGGTGGGAGCGGGACAGAGTCTGGTGGGTGTGAGCAGGAGCGGGACAGAGTCTGGTGGGTGTGAGCGGGACAGAGTCTGGTGGGTGTGAGCAGGAGCGGGACAGAGTCTGGTGGGTGTGAGCAGGAGCGGGACAGAGTCTGGTGGGTGTAAGCGGGACAGAGTCTGGTGGGTGTGAGCGGGACAGAGTCTGGCGGGTGTGAGCGGAACAGAGTCTGGCGGGTGTGAGCGGGACAGAGTCTGGTGGGTGTGAGCGGGACAGAGTCTGGTGGGTGCGGGCTGGATGATGGATGAATGGATGCTGGTCTGCTTATTGTTGATGGTCTGGTATAGTCTGATAAACGTTCCTGTACTTCTCAATGTAGGTCCCACCAGTAAATGTGCCCCAGCACATCCCCACAAGGAGGCAGAAACCTTTTCCACCCCCAGTGCCTGCCCTGCATCAGGTCACCTGGCCCCAGTATTGGAGGGAGGGGCCACATGCCTTGGGGATAAAAAATCCCTCCTATCCTCCACAGGTATGGTGCCAACAGCAAAGAAACAAACTGAGCTGGTAATATCCAAAGGGTGTTATACATATTAAGGTCAAAGGTCAGCTAGATAAGAAACACATATAAACATCCTCTACTGTATAATACGTCACATGTAAAATCACAATATTCCCAGTAATTTTGATTTATAGGACAGTCTCATTAAAAAGTCTTACAGGTTGAAAACTCAGTGGAAACAAAATTATATGTTTCTCTCACGAGAGTTTTAGTTATGTTGTCTTTAATGTAACATTGTCATGAAATGAGTTTCATTTTAAAATGAAAATGGTCCATTTTATTTCAATGTTTACAGAAAAAGAAACATTTCAATCATCCAGCCTGGAAAATCAAAGAAAGGGTGAGAATCTGAAGACATTTAGCTTTAGGGTCATAATGGGGACTCCTGGGTCATGCATGAGTCCAATCCCAGAGAACCCTGGCAGCACCGTGGATGGAAAAGAGGCACAGGTACGCTGTGTTTAGACTGTATGAGGATATGTTCACAAAAGTTGTATATGATTATATATCTGTATATGTGTACAGCATGTGTATATGTTTATTTAATAAAAGGACTCATGTTAAGTGTTGATTTTAAGGCTTACAAACATGATGGAATCTGTGTTATCCTTGTTTATTCATCAATTCCCTGCCTTTAAGCTGAATTTTACTTCCAGGTCATCAAACTGACAACCGACATTTACACTATATGTTTATATGAAGATTAATTTGAATTTATACCGACTGCACTTCCCACCTAAATTTATGAAAGTGAAAGATGCAAATTAAGCAGCCAAATGCCTCACAGGTTATACCTGCTACAATAACTATCAACTGCAGTAGGTCTGTTGCTGAACCTTTGGTGTGAGAATAATAGCTAAACATCCTAGCGATATCTTATTAAGCAATTTCTTTGGGAAAATGACAAACTGCTCCCCCAAAACCAATAAGTTAGGCTGAAAAGAGGTCTGGGAAGGGTTCATTCCCACGTGGGATCTCACTACAAACAGCCTTATGCATCATTCTGGCGTAAAACTTTTATTTCAATCAGGCTTAAAGAAACATTCTCAGTGGGGAACAACTGGTCACTGAAAGGAACACAGAGATACTCCAAGTGACGAGTATAATGAAGGGCATTTTACACTGACTTCATACAGGAACATGATCTGCAAGGCAGGAAGCCGCTTTGAAACAATTTACAATTGAAGTTCTGCATTATTCATTATTTTCAAATTCCCCCCAAGGAAATTGTGCTGTAAATTATTCAGAATTACTCAAAACATCCCACAAGGCAGCTGTATTTCATAAAGCCTTTAACCAAACAGGAATTAAGCTTGCAAAGGCTCTGAAAATGATATGGGCGACAGATTTAACATGTGACATTGACAATAATACACATATTGAAATTCCGGCTGATGCAGGTGCAGATTCCAGAGAACCCAAAGGAAATCTACACTCCTGGGCAAGAAAGGGCCAAAGCTTAATGTTGTGCAATTTGAGATTGGCTCATTTTTTGCCCAGGAGTGCATGTATACATGTAATGTAGGATACAACGTAGATCATTTTGGATACTAATGAGGCTTCATGAGATCAGTATAGTGGGTGATAATCAAGTACGTGTGACACTGGCATGCTTTATCGTGCAACGTGACAATGTGCCTTCTTTCTCTCACTTTGGATAAATATTCCCAGTGTTCTGGGATTATGTCTGAGAACATGCTTTGCTATTATCTCCAAGGCTTCATGAAAAGAAATGCATTGTAATTAATGGCAAATCCGGCTTTGTGACGCCAGTTGTCGTAACAGCTGTCAGATTTATAGTCACAGATCTCAGTTCTGCTTTATGTGGTTAGACAGACTTGAGGAATGGATTGCAACACTTGCAGGAATCTAGGATATTTTTTGTATTTTACTGGCTTTTGACTGGACCTATGGATTATAAAAACCTGTGAGTTGTGAATTACGTGTCTGGAGTCTGCATCCTCTCCCCGAGTTTGTGACGGTTTCCTCTGGGTGCTCCGGGTTCCACCCACAGTGCAAAAACATACAGTCAGACAAACTGGGATGCCTGAATTGTCCACAGTGTGTAATTATGTGATGGCCTGACATCCTGTCTAAGGTGCTCCCTCCCTGCTTACTGCTCTGGAGAGACTCCAGGTTCACTGCAGCCCTTTAGTGGGTAAGCAGCTCGTAAAACATACGGGGGGGTCTCATGTTCTACCTGTGCTATTTTCGGTTAATGTGCAAAAAAAGAATAAAAACCGCTGGGGGTGTAGATTAGGTAAACATGGCAGCATGTATTCACACAGAAAGATGTCAGCAGAGAGGGAGGATTCCTGTTCTGCTAGCTTTGTTTGTGATGTTCACGTATTTAAATAAGCAATGATGTGAAGAGAAGATTGCGGGAGCATTTTTGTTCACTGCAAATCCGTTAAAAGAGTAGATAAGAATCGAAGGCATCCCGGGATGAAGAACACCTTCCTCTAAGCAGGCCTGTCTAACAATCCCCAGATGGCACGTCGCGTGCTCGGCTGCCCTGGGCTCGTAGGAGCTGGTGGGATATGCAGCACAGCGGCGCCCCCAGCTGTCAGGGAGGCAGCATGTCCTCTGAGGACCGCCAGTGTGGACTGCTCCTGGGAGTGCAGCCCCGTCTCACACATCACCTACTATGGAGGTCACATGGGCGGTGCAAGGGCCCGGGGCAACTGTAAGTGCATCATATTATGCTGCCAGCGGACAGCTCACAGCCTGACCGTCTGTAGGGACGTATCCTTACTGCTGAGGCTGTGCTGTGCTTCAGTTCAAATGTTCATCTCTCTTTGTACCATTGAAAAAGTACAGCATGTGTGTTCTGCTTGTGGCCGACTGCGCTCCTCTCTCATTGTCTGTATCTACGGGCGTATTAACAAACCTGTACGTGGGTCAGTGAGGCTGAGGAAGGCCGACTCCCCTGACAGACAGGACGATGCCGTCCCAGACCCTGCCTTTTCTAACATACGCTTACCACCTGTGCCTGTGGGACCCTTGGTCGCATTAGACCAATTTAGGAACACAGACGTGGTGAGTCATTCAGCCACCTGAAAATATTCCTTGTATTCAAGCAGGGCTCATACCTGCCATGTGATGAGATTTAAGTGTAGCTCTTTTATAATGCAGGACTGTAGCCACCTGCTCTTTGAGTGCTAATGTCTTGCTGTTGATGAGTTAATTAACCATTTGGGAAATAAACATCAGCCACAGAAATGGCAGCCTTCAAGAACTCGAACTGTGAATCTCTACTTCAAAGTAATTAAAGCACCTTCAGAATAAGGAAGATGGTTTCTTGTGTGAATTCAAGCAGCCAGTCAAAGCCAACAGCTTGTGTTGTTTGCTGTCACCTGAAGTCTGAGCCTGTAGCAGGACGGGAGCCACGGACGTGTGACATCAGCACTGCAGCTCCTGCTCACGCCCACTTGGAAAGACAAGCTCACAGGAAGCTGCTTCTGCCCGTGCTCATCCCTGTGCACAGAGAGCGGCAGAACAATCTGCAATTCCGCGGTATACCCTGAGTGTGTATGGTTTGTTGGCTCTATCTTGTGGACATATGGGTATATATGATTGTGTGTTTGTCATTGGATTCGTATTTTGCACCATGTGCTGAATCCCCATGATATTTCACTGCTTTGTGTCTGTATTATTTCAGGTGGTCTCTGTGACGACAATGTTGCAGATAAGCAGAGGGATGAGCCCTCTAAGCAATCCGGACGGGACGAATGCAACGTCTGTAACACCAGCGGAGTAGGTCCAAATGCTGCAAAAATCGCTCCTATCCTTCACTGCAACAGGCTCAACCCAGACGGCTTGACTGCGCGGGACCCAGGAGAAGGTAAGCATAGTACTGTGCTGCATGGATTCGCTCATGCCCTTGATTTACTGGGAAAACTGATTTTGTCGTAACCAAAGTGTGCAGCGAATGATGTGGTCGCGCCCCAAAGCTCACAAGATGGAATGGAATTAGATCTCATATTACACAGGCAGCATGTCGTCATAGCCAAAACATACAGTGCTCAGAGACAGAAAAGCTGTGTCACATCCCATAGTACAGGGACAGGATACTCTCACACCTCAAAGTAAATAAGTCAAGCACAGTATGGCCAGACCCCACAAGATGCCAGGCTGGAGGCAAACAGGACGTCATATATGTTTGGGCTTTAGGGTGAAGCCGCTATTGTAAACAAAGCAGGAGGCAGTCAGGCCTCACTATGCAATATCCTCCAGCTAAGCAGCGATTCATTTTAGTCTTCTGCAGAGGACATTGTGTCTTCACTGATGTCTGTCATACTGTACATGCTATTCTATTATGTCTTGTAATTTCTTAAAAAGGACAGTTAAGATGACATCACACGTGTGGGGGTGTGACCATGCCAACTTTCAAAATTTTAATCAGGATTTCAAAACCTGCCTGGATCTCAAGGATATACAGTATGCAAAATAAAGTAATGCACTTTGGTGACAGGAACTCCCAGGA